>NW_022437076.1:2903429-2925483 GCF_009761245.1 Sapajus apella
CCCCCAAAAAAAAAAACAAAAAAAAAACAAATGCACATGCATGGTTACAAAACATGCCCTGGCTTCATTTCTGCCTGTCTCCACTTACTCTCCCAAATGAATGAAACTGGACAGTCTTTATTGTAAAAGTTACATTAAAAGAACATGTTACTTCATTTATTTATTTTGAGACAGGGTCTCTCTATCACCCAGGCTGGAGTTTTCAAATTTTTGTTTCATGATTTATTCTTCCAGAAAACCTTTAGAATTACATTGCAAAATCCTCAAGAAATTCCACTGAGGTTTTTGGCCGGGTGCGGTGGCTCACACCTGTGATCCCAGAACTTTGGGAGGCCAAGGCAGGTGGATCACCTAAGGTCGGTAGTTTGAGACCAGCCTCGCTAACATGGTGAAACCCCATTTCTACTAAAAATACAAAAAAAATTAGCCAGGCGCAGTGGTGGGCGCCTGTAATACCAGTTACTTGGGAGGCTGAGGCAGGAGAATCGCCTGAACCTGGGAGGCAGAGGTTGCAGTGAGCCAAAACTGCGCCATCGCACTCTAGCATGGGCAAAAAGAGCAAAATTTTTTGTAAAAATAATGCCCAACAGACACAGACATCAATGTGGTAATCTGAAAAGCTATATAGGGCCAGGTGTAGTGGCTCATGCCTGTAATCCCAGCACTTTGGGAAGGTGAGGCAGGTGGACTGCTTGAGCCCAGGAGTTAAAGACCAGCCTGGACAACACAGCAAGACCCCATTTCAAAATAAAAAATATAGGGCCGGGCGCGGTGGCTCAAGCCTGTAATCCCAGCACTTTGGGAGGCCGAGGCGGGTGGATCACGAGGTCAAGAGATCGAGACCATCCTGGTCAACATGGTGAAACCCCGTCTCTACTAAAAATACAAAAAAAACATTAGCTGGGCATGGTGGTGCATGCCTGTAATCCCAGCTACTCAGGAGGCTGAGGCAGGAGAATTGCCTGAACCCAGGAGGTGGAGGTTGCGGTGGGCCGAGATCGCGCCATTGCACTCCAGTCTGGGTAACAAGAGCGAAAACTCCGTCTCAAAAAAAAATAAAAAATAAAATAAAAAATAAAAAATATATATTTTTAAAAATTACAATTAAAAAAAAAAGAAAGAAAGAAAATGAAAAGCTAAGCAAGCAAGAGCCTCACTTTGGTTTCGTACTTCCCTTAACCTCCTGCTCCCTGTTTGGACAATCCCTTCTCAAGAGAAATCAATGGGAGAAAAGGCCAGGTGGAGTAAATAAGAACAGTAATACAGGTGAAGGATCCCTAATCGAAAATGCCTGGGATGAGAAGTGTTTTGGATTTCAGTTTTTTTTTTTTCAGATTTTGAAATATTTGCATGATATTTACTGATTGAACATCCCTAACCCCAAAATCTGCAAAGCTCCAATACGCATCGCCTCTGAGCAGCATATCCACGTTCAAAAGGTTTCAGATTCTGAAGCATTTCGGATTTTCAGATTAAGGATGCTTAACCTGTATCTTCAGCCAGCTTCTCTTACGCAACAACAAATACCCAGTAGAAAAGTTTACAAAGAATTTGATCATGCAAAACTTATGAAACCTATGTTTAGCCAAAAACGAATTTAAGACCATATACCTATGTCAATTCCTCTTCGGAGAGAACTTTTGTCAGAGTCCTGGTGACCAATCAGATCTTCTACCCAGTGAATATAGTTGAGTCTCAAGGGAACTGTGGGAATTAGTCTCTCCAGCGGAATATCAATAGAAAGTCCAAAATCTTCCCTTAGGAGAGTACAAGTCAGAGCTCGGACTGCTTCAGGGTCTTTAAAATTAAGGCTGAGGAGTAGAGAAAAAGAAGTAAAACTGACAGTAAGATTCACTATGTTGTACAAGCTCTGTGGCAAACAGGCAATATCAAATGCCCATCTGAATTTCCTAGAGAGATCACACATAAATAGTTACGTAGAGCATGCATCCCAGTGGCATATATACGTGAGTGTTTAACACAGTCACAGCATATGAAAAGCAGTATAATCCTCCACCAAAAACACTGCATATCCACATACGGAGCACAGAGATTACGAATGACTCGGTTCCAATTCCTGTCTCCTTGTCTCCTTACTGTGTGATTTTTGACAAGTTATTTACCTCTAGGAGACTGTTTCCTTGGCTGTAAAATGAGGATAACAGTACCAATATCACAATGCTATTGGGAGATAACCTGAAAAGTACCTAGCATAATGTCTGGTGCACAGTAACTGTTTTACAAACGCTAGCTATTTTTACTGTTACCATTGACATCATTTGACATTAGCATTCCTTGAAAATCATACTTAAAAGTGGAAAGAAAGCATTATAAAAATGTTTAATAATGAACACAGGATAAGATAAATGTGACAAATATTACAGACATCAAATTTTAAATGTAACTATTTCTTAAAGCTTTATGAAATAGTATATACTATAAAATTCACCTGTAAGCATACAACTGAATAATTGTTCGTATATTAACAGAGTTGTGCAACCATCACCACAACCCACTTTTAGAACACTCCTATCACCCCAAAAAGGAGAACTCATGACCATTTGCAAGTTTTCCTTCATTTCCAACTTTAGCCCAAGGCAACCATTGATGTACTTTCTGTCTTTGTAGATTTGCCTTTCCTGGACATTTTAACTAACTGAAATCTTAACAAGGTCTTTTGGTCACTTAAGATAAGTTTGTGAGGTTCATCCATTTTATAACTTGTCAGTATTTCACTTCTTCTTATGGGCGAATACTATTCCACAGTAAGAATAACTACATTTTGTTTATCCAGTCACCAGTTCCTGAACCTCTGGGTTGTTGCTACTTTTTGACTATGACAAACAAAGCTGCTATGAACATTTGCATACAAGTCTCTGTGTGGACATACATTTTCACTGCTCTTGGGCAGACAGGAATGGATCATTTGATATACCTGTATTTAACTTTTTAAGAAACTTATACCAATATAACTGTGTTGATGTCAAAATACTGCTAAACTGAAAATATTAAAAAAGAAAACCAACAGACCCTATTTGTCAACAGAGCAGGATCTTTTTTTGGTTTTTGTGATTTTTTTTTTTTTTTTTTTTTTTGGAAACAAGTCCTCACTGTCTCCCAGACTGGAATGCATGGTATGATCATGGCTCACTGCATCCTCAACCTCCCAGGTTCAAGTGACCCTCCTCCTGCCTCAGCCCCCCAAATAGCTGGGACTACAGCTGTATGCCACTACACTTGGCTTTTATTTTTTGTAGAGACAGGGGCCCACCTCATTACATTGCCTCAGCTGGTCTTGAACTCCTGGCCTCATGTAATCGTCCTGCCTCGACCTAAGTGTTGGGATTACAGGCGTGAACCACTTGCACCTGGCCAACAGAGCATTTTGAAGAAAGCAGAAAGTCAGTAGATGGACTATGAAAGGTAGGAGGTTTTTGTTGTTGTTGTTGTTCTTTTGTCTATTTTTTAGACAGAGTCTCGCTCTGTTACCCAGGCTGGAGTGCAGTGGTGCAATCTCGGCTCACTGCAACTTCCGCCTCCCGGGTTCAAGCAATTCTCCTCCCTCAGCCTCCCAAGTAGCTGGGACTACAGGCTCACGCCACCATGCCTGGCTAATTTTTTGTATTTTTTTTTAGTAGAGATGGGGTTTCAGCATGCTGGCAAGGCTGGTCTCAAACTTCTGACCTCGTGATCTGCCCACCTTGGCCTCCCAAAGTGCTGGGATTACAGGTGTCAGCCACTGAGCCTGATCGGTAGGAGGAGTTTTGAAACTACTTAGAATTCTGGCCTTTCGGTGTCTAGTCAGACAACGACACATCCTCAAATAGCTGCTGGTCTGCACCATCTTGTTTTCTGCTACCTTCCTGGTCATCAAATGACAAATCATTGGAAAAATTCAATGCCCATCTGGATGCCTGAGTGCCAAAACAGAAGGAAGAGTGCTGTATCCACCTAGCAACCATGAAAACTTCCGGCAGGTACCATCAACAAAGCTCTCTCCACTACCCGCAGCAAAAGTGTTGTAGTATGGAAGTTAGGAGACCTGGACTCTATTTTGGCTCTGCAATTAGTCATGGACTTATGTCATTTCAGTTCTTAGGTCTCAGTTTCTCCATCTGCAAAGGTAAGGGATTGGCCAGGCACAGTGATTCATGCCTGTAATCCCCACACTTTGGGAGGCCAAGGCGGGCAGATCACCTGAGGTCAGGAGTTCGAGACCAGCCTGGCGAACATAGTGAAACTCCATCTCTACTAAAAATACAAGAAATTAGCTGGGCGTGGTGGTGGGCGCCTGTAATCCCAGCTACTCCAGAGGCTGAGGCAGGAGAATCGCTTGAACCCAGGAGCCAAAGGTTGTAGTGAGTGGAGATTGTGCCACTGCACTCCAGTGTGGGCGACAGTGTGAGACTCTGTCTCAAAAAACAGTAACAAAACCACAAACACACTTTTCATAGGAAAAGACCTTGCAAAAAGATGGATGATGGGCAGAATCAAATTTCACAAACATAGATTCGTTATCTATACAAAAATTGCATTCTATACCTGAATATGATTTCTTGTGACCTCTAGGAATGCTTCAAGGTGCTAATTTATAGGGAGGAAAACGGAAGGGATGAAGAATGAAACTTTAATATAGTCTACAGCAAACAGAAATAGGATGACTGTAGTGAACTCTGAATAGACACAGCGGGAGCCTGGAAGCAGTGACACTCACATGCTATGAACATAGCTGGTGCTCCAGTCCTAGGTTTCTAAATAGTACTCCCCATTAAAAGGAATCAGAGTTCCCTGGGTATATGGTTATTCTAGAATTGGAAAGGGAAAGTGCAAGATGAACCTGAAACATTTTATTGCATTAGAAGTCGGGACATGCTAAAAGGAATATAGGAACAAATAAAAAGTACAATGGGAACCAGCTGGATGGGGCTCCCATTGGCCACATCTAAGTCAATGTGAATGAAGACCGCTAACAAGGGATGATAGCCGTTAAAATAAAATACATGAGGCCATACTGAAATGTAGAAGGAATGAAGGAGTTAGAAAATTACATTTGGCAATCACCATGCTAATAACTGATTCAATTAAGAATTATCAATGGATGCTAAAAATAATGAGTAAGTTTGTTGAAAACCAGGATATTGGGCAGGGCACGGTGGCTCATACGTGTAATCCCAACAGTTTGGGATGCCAAGGCAGACGGATCACTAGAGGTCAGGAGTTCAAGACCAGCCTGGCCAACATGGTGAAACCCTATCTTTACTAAAAAATACAAAAATTAGCCAAGCATGGTGGTACGCATGCCTTTAGTCCCAGCTAGTAGGGAGGCTGAGCTGGGAGAATTGTTTGAACCTGGGAGGCAGAGTTGCAGTGAGCGGAGATCAAGCTACTGCACTCCTGTCTGGACAACAGAGTGAGACCTTGTCTCAAAAAAAAAAAAAAAAAAAACCACGCTGGGCACAGTGGCTCACGTCTGTAATCCCAACACTTTGGGAGGCCAAGGCAGATGGATCACTTGAGGTCAAGAGATCAAGACCATCCTGGACAACATGGTGAAACCCCATCTCTACTAAAAATACAAAAATGTGCTAGGTATGGTGGCACACGCCTGTAGTCCCAGCTACTTGGGAAGCTAAGGCAAGAGAATTGCTTGAACCTGGAAGGCGGAGGTTGCAGTGAGCCAAAAAAGAAACAACAACAAACCCCCAGGATATTTACATAGTCACAAAGTGCTTCCCCACAAATTATCAATTGCCTTTGATAGTGATATCAAATATCAGATTATGAACAAACAAAATAGTAACAGTACAATGAAGAAATCTGACAGATACCCCCTTTAAGGAAGTGACTGAAGTTAATACTAGTAATTATGAAACAAACTGATATTATACGCTTCAATTACACAGAGAAGGAGAGAAAGGGATACAGAAAGCAAGACTGAGAAAAGCAGGCAAAATTAAACTCAATTCAGGAATGAGACAGTGGTCGTGGTCGTACGACTGACAACATACGAAAAACCACTGAGTTGTAAGAGTGAATTTTATAGTATGGGAACTACATCTCAATAAACAAATGAAATGGAAAGGAGCAAGAAGTTTTAAAAAGTAAAGAAAAAGTAGTAAACATAAGAGAGGTTGGCCGGGCGCGGTGGCTCACGCCTGTAATCCCAGCACTTTGGGAGGCCGAGGTGGGTGGATCACAAGGTCAAGAGATCGAGACCATCCTGGTCAACATGGTGAAACCCCGTCTCTACTAAAACTACAAAAAATTAGCTGGGCATGGTGGTGTGTGCCTGTAATCCCAGCTACTCAGGAGGCTGAGGCAGGAGAATTGCCTGAACCCAGGAGGCGGAGGTTGCGGTGAGCCGAGGTCGCGCCATTGCACTCCAGCCTGGGTAACAAGAGCGAAACTCCATCTCAAAAAAAAAAAAAAAAAAAAAAAAGAGAGGTCAATAATGAAGTCCCCCTTATATATAAGTGGAGATTCTGAATAAGAGAGCCAAAGGATTAGAATAAAGAAATACTCAAAGATACGATTCAAGATAACTCTCCAGAAATAGAAGGCTCACTATGTTCCTAGGAAAAGATACAGAGTTAGCAATACCAACACATATCCTAGAAAAATTACCAGACTTTAAGGCTCATGAGAAAAAAAATCCTTTAGATACCTAAGCAAATAAGTTAAACAATCTATTTTGGGGTTAGGGACCCAGCAGGGCAAATGAGGCTGACTTTAGATTTCCAAACAGTTCCATTCAATAGTAGAAGACAAAAGAACAGACTACAACGCCCTTAGAGGAAAAAAAGTGTGATATAATTTTTACTCAGCCAAACTTACTTTGATTATAATGATAACAGATTAACATTTTTGAGTATACAAGAACTCAAGGGGTAGAGTTTCCATAAGCCCTTTGTAAAGAAATTCCTAATGGAAAAAGTTTAATCAATCGAGATAAATTGAAGAATGTAAGTCTTCACTTAACATTGACAATAGGTTCTTGGAAACTTTGACTTTAAGCAAAACTATACATAATAAAATCAATTTGGCCGGGCGCAGTGGCTCACACCTGTAATCCGAGCACTTTGGGAGGCCAAGGCGGGTGGATCACGAGGTCAAGAGATCAAGACCATCCTGGCCAACATGGTGAAACCCTGTCTCTACTAAAAATACAAAAAAATAGCCGGGCGTGGTGGCACATGCCTGTACTCAGCTACTTGGGAGTCTGAGACAGGAGAATCACTTGAACCAGCTACTTGGGAGGCTGAGACAGGAGAATCACTTGAACCAGCTACTTGGGAGGCTGAGACAGGAGAATCACTTGAACCTGGGAGGCAGAGGTTGCAGTGAGCCGAGAACGCGCCATTGTATTCCAGCCTAGGCAACAAGAGTGAAACTCCGTCTCAAAAAAATAAATAAATAAAATAAAAAATAAAAATAAAATCAATTTTTCTCTCATCACTTATAAGGAAGTGATATTATTAGAGGACCTGCTATACATCATTTCATTAATGTTGCAGTTTCCAAGAACCTACTGGCAACACTAAGTGAGGACTTACTGTACAGCAAAACAGCTGGCACTGGGCATTTAAATTATTTTCACCAGAGAGCTAAGATGAAAACATCTGTGAACCGTAGCGAAACAATAAAATGTAAGTGTTTACAAACCATAACAACATATACATAATTAAAGTTCAGGACAGGAAACAGGAAAGGGAGAAGGAGTTCCTCAGCTTTTATACACAGGGCCAAAGGACTTCATTTAAAGCTGATAAACTAAGTAAGCAAGAGATAGAAGCACACACTTAAGAAGACAAACAGGCTGGGCCCAGTGGCTCATGCCTGGAATCCCAGCACTTTGGGAGGCCGAGGTGGGTAGACTGCTTGAGCTCAGGAGTTTGAGACCAACCTGGGCAACATCGCGAAAACCTGTCTCTACAAAAAGTATAAAAAATTAGCTGGGTGTGGAAGTGTGGTGGTTGTGTGTACCTGCAGTCCCAGCTACTCAGGAGGCAGGATCAACTGAGCCCAGGAGGTCAAGGCTGCAGTGAGCCAAGATTCCATCACTGCACTCCAGCCTGAGTGACAGAGTGGGACCCTGCCACACAAACACACACACACACACACACACACACACACACACACACTCACACAGTGTAGAAGAATTAAGACAAATAACATAATCAAACAAAATCGGGGATACAGTAAAGAAAAGGTAGGTGAAAATCAGATTATATGGTATAAAAAAAGCAACAAGAACAAAGCATGACATAAAATGAACGTGAAATAAATGAATGTAAACTGTAAACTCAATACTCTCAGATTAGATCACAAAAGCCAAATCCAACTGATTACAATAAACTGTTTTAAACAAAAACAACAGCTAAAACAAAATGAACCAAAGATTGAAAATAAAAGCTTAAGCAACAGTATCCCAGACAACTACAAATAAAAAGGAAAACAGGAGTTATTTTACAACAGAAAACCTTATCTTTGACTCAAAAGGACTAAATGAGCAACTATGTAGATGGGTTAAAAACATAAAATGCCGACAGAGGTCAAGAGAATAATAGCTTTAAAAAGTGACCGCCTTTCCATTTCTGTGGGGATTGCTTTTAAAGAACAGCTTCTATACGACAGTGGAAGCAGAAGTTTATTGCATAAATATATGCTAGCAATTAAAAGTCTTATTAAAATATATTGTCTATTTAAAGGGGTATTAAATCTATTCTCAGACATCAGAATTGATTTTGTATTAATTTTGTCATTTGTGGGGGCTGATCAAAGAGGGTTAATCAAGGGGCAACAACCATGAACACATTTCTGCTGTTCTCAACAATGGCCTCAATTTTCACATTAAAAAAAAAAAAAAAGATTTGCACTACCTTTGTATTTCTTACTCGATTAAAAGCAGTATAAACTCAGGATCAACAAGATAAATGATGAGCAATGAAAAGGTATAAAATCTATAAAGACTCCAGTTTTATTTTTAACAATAATATTTTATTCCTGTGAAATCAGTCAAGTGAGTGAGAAAGATAAGTCAATTCCATGTTCTTCAATGACACAGGAATGAAAGTCGTTTTACATAGGAGGAAGAAGTTCACATCTAACCATTCACACACATTCGTGTCTTTAACTCTAGAATGGCAGTCTGACCTAGTAACTAAATTTCACTGCTAAACGTACAAAAGAAAAAATGGCCTGTGTCTGTCAAATGTAAAATTTCATGGTAAAAGGAATTTGAGGACAAAAAAAATTTTCAGAAAATTTCTATTAAAGAAACTTCGTAACTTAGATATTTTATAAAATAAACTTGATAAATAGTATTATCTAAGGGCAGTAAAATATTAACAACACTATCGCTATTTTTCACTGGCATTTCAAAGTAATTGTAAAAATCAGGGCTTTCAACATTTTTATAAGAAATAGCTATTGGCACTACTCAAAATGCCAGTCCCTGACAAGATAAGGAGCTTGTGCCAGGATGTAAATAACACTTTAAAAAGTCAATTAAACCAAAGAAAGATGAAGCAAACTAAACATATCGTGCAAGGTCCTTATCTCTGAGGACAGTAAACAGCCAGTTCAATGACCACTTTGAGTAGCACTATGCCAGATGCCACAAATGACCATGTCAAAGGGTATGACCAACACGCTGTTCTTTTTTTTTTCAGGTGAAGTTTTGTTCTTGTCACCTAGGTTGGAGTGCAATGGCACAATCTCAGCTCACTGCAACTTCAGCCTCCTAGGTTCCAGTGATTCTTCTGCCTCAGCCTCCTGAGTAGCTAGGAATACAGGCACATATCACCATGCCCAGCTAATTTTGTATTTTTAGTAGAGACGGGTTTCACCATGTTGGCCAGGCTAGTCTCGAACTCCTGACCTCAGGTGATCTGCCCACCTTAGCC
Organism: Sapajus apella; assembly: GCF_009761245.1. Lineage (NCBI taxonomy): Eukaryota > Metazoa > Chordata > Mammalia > Primates > Cebidae > Sapajus > Sapajus apella. Next base: position 2,913,335 of record NW_022437076.1, read on the forward strand.
TCCCAAAGCGCTGGGATTAAGGCATGAGCCACTGTACCCAGTGACCGCCACTCTGTTCTAAGTAGTTAATGTCATGCGGGTTTGCCAGCTCAGTTTTGTCAGATCTCTAATACTTTCAGACAAAACCAGCGATCCATGTTTTCATATGCAATGGATCTGATTCTTAAAATTAATATGGGCAATAAATAACAACTGCAAGCCTTGCACAATTCACAGGCTAATGGGCTGCACCCTCTATTACAGGGGTCCCCAACGCAGGGCCATGGACTGACAGTGATCCATGGCCTGATAGGAACTGGGCCGCACAGCAGGAGGTGAGCAGAGGTGAGCGACAAGCAAAGCTACATCTGAATTGACAGCCACGCCCCATTACTCGCATCACCACCTGAGCTCTGCCTCCTGGTGATGAGCAGCAGCATTAGATGAGCAGCAGTATTAGATTCTCACAGAAGCAGGAACCCTACTGTGAACTGTGCATGCGAGGGATCAAGGCTGACAACTTCTTATGAGAATCTAATGCCTGATGATCTGTCACCATCTCCCATCACCCCTAGATGGGACTGTCTAGCTGTGGGAAAACAAGCTCAGTGCTCCCACTGATTCCATACTACGGTGAGTTGCATGATTATTTCATTATACATTACAATGTAATAATAACAGAAATAAATGCACAATAAATGTAATGCGTTTGAATCATCCTAAAACCACCCCTCCACCACCACAGGTCCCTGGAAAAACTGTCATCCATGAAACTGGTCCCTGGTGTTGAAAAGGTTGGAGAGGCTGGGCGTGGTGGCTCACGCCTGTAATCCCAGCACTTTGGGAGGCCGAGGCGGGTGGATCATGAGGTCAAGAGATCGAGATCATCCTGGTCAACATGGTGAAACCCCGTCTCTACTAAAAATACAAAAGATCAGCTGGGCATGGTGGCACGTGCCTGTAATCCCAGCTACTCGGGAGGCTGAGGCAGGAGAATTGCCTGAACCCAGGAGGCGGAGGTTGCGGTGAGCCGAGATCGCGTCATTGCACTCCAGCCTGGGTAACAAGAATGAAACTCTGTCTCAAAAAAAAAAAAGAAAAGAAAAGGTTGGAGAACACCGCTCTATTGTAAATAGTAGAACTGTAAATAAAGTTGGAGTACCTGACTACTCTACTTTTTTTTTTTTGAGGAGTCTTGCTCTGTTGCCAGGCTAGAGTGCAGTGGCACCATCGTGGCTCACTGCAACTTCTGCCTCCCGGCAGATTCTCCTGCCTCAGCCTCCTGAGTAGCTGGGACTACAGGTGTCCACCACTGCGCCCAGTTAATTTTTATATTTTTAGTAGAGACGGGAGGGTTTCTTACCATGTTGGCTAGGATGGTCTCGATGTCTTGACCTCATGATCTGCCTGCCTTGGCCTCCCAAAGTGCTGGGATTACAGGTGCTTGCCACTGCACCTGGCCAGCTACTCTATTTTTAAAAGTGAAATATAAAAATGTTTCACTCCTTTATGGGCCAGGCACGATGGCTCACGCCTGTAATTCCAGCACTTTGGGAGGCCAAGGTGAGTAGGGGGGAGTTTGAGACCAGACTAGCCAACACAGTGAAACCCCATCTCTACAAAAAATAAATAAATAAATAAAAAAGAAGCCGGGCACGGTGGCTCACGCCTGTAATCCTAGCACTTTGAGAGGCTGAGGTGGGTGGATCACCTGAGGTCAGGAGTTCAAGACCAGCCTGGCCAACACGGTGAAACTACATCTTTAAAAAAAAAAAGTTTTCACTCTTTTGAAAAGGTGCTGCTTTGTTCTCCTGAGGTATACAGAATAGGTCAGAATTTTTAAGAAACTGTGATAGCTGGCATGCATTCCTTAACAAGTGTCAACTATGTGCCAGGTATTATGTAAAATGCTAGGGATACTACAGTAAGCAAACACAGGCATAATCCCTCCCTTTCTGAAGCAGACAGTCTGGCAGAGGATAGGTATTATCCAGGAATCATTTAAATACCTGTAAAACAACTGTGATACATGCTATAAGAGACAGGTAAGAGGTACTACCGAACCTCCCTAGTGAGTGGCTCTGCCTTAGGAAGGTCAGAGAAGGCTTCCCTGCAGAGGCAGCAGAGCCAAGAACTGACAATGCAAGAAAAATTAACAAAGGAAAGAAAGAACTGGGGAAAAGGAACTTGGCATGCTGGGGCCTAGGTAAAGCAAACAGCAAGAACAAAGACCCAAAGGCCTCCGAGTACTTGGGGCATTCCAAGTACTAAGAGACAGTCAGTCACTGTGTCTAAAATGCGGAGGGCAAAGTAAGCATATATAGTTCAAGGTGAAGCTGGGGAGGAAGATGGGTTCTAGGTTATGTAGGGCATTATCATTAGACTGATCATATAATTTTATCATATCCACTCAGAAACTTTTCTGAAAGTGAAAGTAAAAACTATTAATAGGATAAAATTATATTCTATGTTATATTCTAAAATTATATTCTACATTATTAATAGGATAAAATTATATTCTATGTTAAGGAGTTAGGTCTGGTATAGGATAAAGCTGGACCAAAGTGGAAGGAAAGGCTTTACTCAGCAAGCTACTGCTATACCTGAATTAAGGGGCTAGATAAAGGCCGGGTATGGTGGCTCACGCCTGTAATCCCAGCACTTTGGGAGGCCGAGGTGGGTGGATGGCTTGAGTCCAGGAGTTTGAGACCAACCTGCGTAACATGGTGAAACCCTGTTTCTATAAAACATACAAAAATTAGTGAGTGTGGTGGTGTGGTGGCATGCACCTGTGTCCCAGCTACTCTGGGCGGGGGAGTGGAGGGTGGGACGTGGTGCTGAGGTAAGAGGATCACTTGAGCCTGGGAGGTGGAGGCTGCAGTGATCTGAAATTGTACCACTGCACTCCAGTGTGGGTGACAGAATGAGATGCTGTTTCAAAGTGAAAGGAATTAAGAGATATTTTGGAGAGAAATTTTGTGAGAGTTAGCAATAAGCTGATATGTGAGGTAAGGGATGATGTGTTTCACATTCGTCTTCCAAGGTTCTGGCTTGCTCAACAGGATAAGCAGTGCCATCCTAACTGAAGTTAGAACTCTGGCAGAGAACCACTTTTGAGGAGAAATGTATATATGAGCTGTATCTGAGACATTTAAGTGGAGACGGAGCCCAGGGAAGAGGTGTATAGAAATAAACATGTAAATTATTTGCAAACAAACAAGTGAAGCCCTGGCACAGATGAAAGTGATTAGGGAGAAAACACACAGTGAGAAGGAAACAGAGCTGGAGAGTAAGCTTTGAAAATTCCTTTAATAGCTGCACACACAATCATTACAGAGGAAGTTCCACAGGGAGACAGGGACACCAGTGTGGAAGAAGGAAAACCAGTCTTCCAGTGTGGTGCCAAGGAGGCCAAGGCAAGAGGGTATCCATGAAAGATCAAACAGCAGAGTGACCTGCTGCTCGGAAGGTGACAGAGGGCTGAAAAGCAGGGTCAGTGACATGAGGCTGCTGGAGACCTTTTAAAGAGCTGTTTTGTCAGTGGTACAATTAGAAACCACCCTGGAATCAGCTAAAGATTAAATGAGGCAGGGTGTGGAAGCTCACATCTGTCATCTCACCACTGTGGGAAGCTGAGGCAGGAGGACTGCTTGAGCCCAGGAGTTCAAGACCAGTCTGGGCAACAGAGAGAGACCCTGTCTCTACAAAATAATGATAATAATAATAAATTAGCCAGGTGTGGTGAAGAACACCTATAATCCTAGCTACTCAGGAGGCTAAGGCAGGAGGATCACTTCACCCCAGGAGGTCAAGGCTACAGTTAGCCATAATCACATAACTGCAATCCAGCCTGGGCAACAGAGCAAGACCCAGTCTCAAATAAAATAAAATAAAAATCATGCTGTATACTTTAAATATAGACAATTTCAACTCTTAAAAAATGAAAAAAATCAAAAGAACTGAAAACAGGATCTCAAAAAGACATCTGCATATCCATATGTACTGCAGCATTAACCCTAACAGCCAAAAGGTGAAAGCAACCTAATGTCCACCGACAGATTAATGGATAAAGAAAATGTGGTATATACACAAAATGGAATACTATTCTGCCTTTAAAAAGAAGGAAGTCCCAGCTGGGTGTGGTGGCTCATGCCTGTAATCCCAGCACCTTGGGAGACTGAGGTGGGCAGATCACCTAAGGTCAGGAGTTCGAGACCAGCCTGGCCAACATGGTGAAATCCCATCTATACTAAAAATACAACGATTAGCTAGGCTTGGTAGTAGGTTCCTCTAATCCCAGATACGTGAGAGGCTGAAGCAGGAGAATCTCTTGAACTCAGGAGGCGAAGCTTATAGTGAGCCAAATTCGTGTCATTGCAATCCAGCCTAGGTGACAGAGTGAGACTCCATATCAAAAAAAAAAAAAAAAAAAAAAAAAAAAGAAGGAAATCCTGTCGTGTGATAGAACATGGATGAGTCTTTGAGGATATCATGCTAAGTGAAATAAGTGAGTCAAGAAAAACAAGTACTGCCCAATTCTACTTTAAAGTAAAGGTATCTAAACTAGTCTAACTCATGAAAATCTTCTAGAAATCTTTTGCACAACAATGAGCACAGAGTTAACACACTGTACACTTAAACTTGGCTAAGATGGTACATTTTATGTTGTGTTTCTTACAACAATAAAAAAATTAAGTGGCCTTAAATTATTATTCAAGTACTATGCTGACATCCTTCCCATTTGTTCAACTCTCCGATACAGACGACTTATTGAAGAAAATGTCCACTTTTAAACATTCTCATGGGTCAAATAAGCAATTAGTAATATACAAAAACGCAGATCCTGAGACAATGGAAATGATCGTTACTGATAATCCTAACTTAATCAAAGACTCCAAAATCCTACTGGCAAATAAGAAACTGTACCTCGATCAATCAAGCTGATCGTTTCTTTTCTTTTTTTTTTAATTTTATTTTTCATAGAGAAGGGATCTCACTATAATGACCAGGATGGTCTTGAACTCCTGGCCTCAACTGAAGCTTCCAAAAATGCTGTGATTACAACCATAAAGCAACTTGAAGCCTGGCCTTCAAGCTAATCTTTAAAACGACCATCCCTATGCTAACTAAAGAGCAAGTAACAGGAAAGAAAAATCCAGTCATCCAAATACCTCTTTGCCCTTTCCAGGCATAGTTAAGAATACTGCAATTTCCTGGCAATGCCCAGTGACTTACCCTAAATTCAGTGAAAACTTAAAAAAAAAAAAAAAAAAAAAAAAGTCCACTGATAAAAGAGAACTGTTAAATTTAAGTTTTGTACTACAGAAACTTTTGGAACTACCTGAAAGTAATCAATATGGAATTGGTTAAATAAGCTGTAATACATCCACACGAGAAAATCCCATGCAGTTAATAAAGAGTAAGACTGGGCTCTACTCAATACAGGACGTTTGAAAGAGAAGTTGAAGAGAAGTATATACGTACACTATAATTACATTCTTGTAAAAACAAAACAAAAGACCCTGTATAAATACATGCAGAGGAAGAAGTCTGGAAGGGTAAGAAGCGACTCTGGATATATATGCAGGTGGGTAGATGAGTGGGGTGGAGGCTTCCATTCACCTCACATTTCTGTATTACCTAAATACATTTTATTACATAATTCCTCTTTTTTTTTTTTTTTTTTTTTTTAAACAAATATATAAACTCTCTTTATACATGTTTATGTGGATCAGCCCGGTCTCATTCTTTTTATTGACTGCACTGTATTCTCTTGGGTGCATTATAGCTTCTGTAACTTTATGCAAAATGCTTACAGTATAATGTCAAAAGGGGGAGAAGACGAATGGCTGTATGTACACCACAATTACAACCACAAAAATTACTTTATACACGAATAAAGACAAGGGCTTAGAAAGATGAGATTACAGACTCATTCCATCTTTTAGGGTGAAAGAATTCTGACTTTTTGTAGGTATGTGACGTTACCATTATAAATGTAGTTAGGAAAAGTATATTTCTGCAATTTTCCCATTAAGGGGTCTATAATGTCTGTATAGTAAAAAACAATTCCTTTTTTGAAAAAAGGAAAATGGGTCTTTGGTTCTAGAATACTTGCTTTCCATAACACAGTGACAGCAAGCACCAAAAGACAGTGCTGTAGCTGTAGCTCTCATCATACAGCTTCAACAGACATTTTGGGCAAGAGAACAATACAATCAAAGTTTTCCAAGGGCCTTCAAAGAGAGTTGTTGCTTACATAAACAATTCTGGTTATTCAAAAATATATACACATATTCAGCTTATAAAATGATGAACTAGCCAGGCGCGGTGGCTCACGCCTGTAATCCCAGCACTTTGGGAGGCCAAGGCAGGTGGATGACGAGGTCAAGAGATCGAGACCATCCTGGTCAACATGGTGAAACCCCGTCTCTACTAAAAATACAAAACATTAGCTGGACATGGTGGCGCGTGCCTGTAATCCCAGCTACTAAGGAGGCTGAGGCAGGAGAATTGCCTGAACCCAGGAGGTGGAGGTTGTGGTGAGCTGAGATCGCGCCATTGCACTCCAGCCTGGGTAACAAGAGCGAAGCTCCGTCTCAAAAAAAAAAATAAATAAATAAATAAATAAAATGATGAACTAGAGCACACAATTTATTCACAAGGAATGACATCCTAATCATCAAAAAGCACAAGACATTAAGCAGAGGCTAGTTTAATTGAAGGAAATCAAATGAACATCAATAAAGAGCTGATTCTGAGACTCCGTTGTATATTTTCTACTTCTAAAAAGATGCAGACACTAGTCTGAGTGTTGAAAATCCTTTTGGAGGACAAAGTCAAGTCACTCGACTTCACTAGTTAAGTATATAGGTCATGTTAGCACCCTGGGACATTCAAAAATCCTGAACACAGGCAAGATCTTTTTCCATTCTCATTTCCAAGATCACAGGGAGGCCTAGGAACTAAAATTAGCTCTCACGTGAAAATCAACAATTTATTCATTTTCAGTCTTTGTTGTTTGTTTAACGCAACCAGCTTCCCGAAATAGGCTATTGTCAACAGGCTCGTAGCCAATTTCCCCAGAATGACTCCTGCTCTGCCACTGATGAAAACAGTATTACCATTATAGATAGATTCTGAACAGAACATTTCTGTAATCCATGGTTGAAATAACAATCATTCTAATCCTGTAGAAGCTGAACCCGATGTAACAAAACAAAGGTCAAAAAACCTCCCAGTATTACTCCAAGGTTAGTTTCTAGTCTTTAGATTGTCACTGAAGTGCTAAAAATGGTACAGTCTACCCAGTATGACAAAGCCCTTCAATGCTAGGTCTTTGGCTTAAAAACAAATCAGTTAAATGTCACATTCTATTCAAGCTCAACTGACAGAGCTGAACTAAGCTGGAGGCTGTCCCTATGGAACTGATTATTGTGAAAAAACACAAACTAAAATCTAATTGCAATGGTCAGATATGATTATAACAAAGCAGTGACACGTGCAGGGAAGATAGACAGAGATATCACACTAACAATCCTTGTCACCTTAATTATGCCAGGCACAAGCACCTTCCATGAACGAAGTGTCTATAGCATGCTAGTCATTGTACATGCATCACTGCTAACCTTTGTGACAACCATCCGAGGAGGTCCTCTTATCCCTTCTTTTCAGGTGAGGAGACTCAGTCTCAGTAAAGCTGAGAAAATCACATAAAATCTCAGAGCTGGAAGGGGCAACTTCAAGACTGATACTTAAGAAGACTAACTTAGAAATGTCCCCTCTTTCCACAATACCCCTGATTCCCTTAAGAGAATACTTAGGGGTTAAGCAAAAAAGTGACACTCTAACCCACCAAAGGCCTAATGTTTTGTCTGACATTTCTTTTCCATGATTTGCTGAGTTTACATTTTGGTGATTCTTTAATACAACTCACAGAGTTAAATAAAGTCATTGTAGGTCAGGTGCAGTGGCTCACACCTGTCATCCCAGCTCTCTGGGAGGCCGAAGGGGTGGACCGCTTGAGGTCAGGAGTTCGAAACCAGCCTGGACAACATGGCGAAACCCCGAAATACAAAAATGAGCCAGGTGTGGGGGCATGTACCGGTAATCCCAGCTACTCAGGAGGCTGAGGCACAAGAATCGCTTGAACCTGGAGACGGAGGTTGCAGTGGCTGAGATTGCACCACAGCAACTCTAGTCTGGGTGACAAAATGAGACTGTCAAAGAAAAAAAAAAGCCACTGGAAAAACAAAGAATATTCTACCAGTGTAGACAATCATGAATAACACCTACCCAAGCAAGCAGGAAGGGGAAAATTTCTGGGAGCCGGCAGGTCACTTACACCAAGAGTGCAACTCCTCTCTGCTCCGTTTATCATAGGTCCCTTCTAACCACGCTAGGTTGCCAACAATAAATATGCCCACATTGCTCCCAACTAAAAGAAAAAAAGGAGGTTCTCCTCAAAACTGCCATATCCTCTTCCATACCTTCACAGACACATTTCTTTTTCCCTGCAACAAAATCTTTTTAAAAAACTTTTTAAAGATTACTTTTAATTTTTCTTTTCTTTTTGCTTTTGAGACAGAGTCTTGCTCTGTTGCCCAGGCTGGAGTACAACAGTGCAATCTTGGCTCAGTGTAACCTCCGTCTCCTAGGTTCAAGCGATTCTCATACCTCAGCCTCCTGAGTAGCTGGGAGGCTAATTTTTGCATTTTTAGTAGAGATGGGGTTTCACCAAGTTGGCCAGGCTGGTCTCGAACTCCTAGCCTCAAGTGATCCGCCCACCTAGGCCTCCCAAAGTCCTGGGATTATAGGTATGAGCAACTGTGCCCCGTCAATATTTACTAATTTTTGTGGAAACATGGTAGGTACATGTATTTAGCGGGGGTGTGGGATATACATTGTATTTTTAACAAATCAAATGTTTGTGGCAATTTTACATCTGGTAAGTCTATTGGTGCCATTTTTCCAATAGCACATGCTCACTTTATGTCTCTATGTCACATTTTGGTAATTCTCACAATACTTCAAACTTTGTTGTGGTGATCTATGATCAGTGGTTTTTGAGTGTTTTTGTGTGTGTGTGTGTTTGTTCTTGTTTTAGTTACTCAGGAGACTGAAGTGGGAGGATTGCCTGAGCCCAGGGGTTTGAGGCTACAATAAGCTATGATCCTACTGCTGCACTCTAGCCTGGGGTGACAGAGACCCTCTCTCTAAAAAAGAAAAAAAAAATGTACTACTCCCGTGAACATACAAATGATAAGAAAGCAAAACAGACTTCTTGCTGATACAAAGAAAGTTTTAGTGATCTGGATAGATACCAGCCACAGCATTCCCTTAAGACAAAGCCTAATCCAAAACCAGGCCCTAACTCTCTTCAATTCTATGAAGGCTAGGAGAGGTGAGGAAGCTGAAGAAAAGCTGGAAGCTGGCAGAGGTTGGTTCGCGGGATTTAAAGAAAGAAGCTGGTGAGTGTGGTGGCTCACACCTGTACAGTAATCCCAGCACTTTGGGAGGCCGAGGTGAGTGGATCACGAGGTCAGGAGATCGAGACCATCCTGGCTAACACAGTGAAACCTGGTCTCTACTAAAAATACAAAAGTTAGCCGGGCATGGTGGCACGCGCTTGTAGTCCCAGCTACTCGGGTGGCTGAGGCAGGAGAATCAGTTGAACTCGGGAGGCAGAGGTTGCAGTGATCTGAGATCGTGCCACTGCACTCCAGCCCGGGCAACAGAGGGAGACTCCATCTCAAATAAAAAATAAAAAAATATATGCTTACGTATTTTTTATTTTTTAAAAAAGCAAAAAATAAAAAAATAAAAAATAAAAGAAAGAAAGAAAGAAACCATTTTTATAACATAAAAGTACAAGGTGAAGCAGTGAGTGCTCACATAGAAGCTGCAAGTTATCCAGAAGATATAGCTGAGACAACTGATGAAGGCAACTACACTAACTACACACTAACCAACAGATTTTCAGTGTAGACAAACAGCATTATATTGGAAGACATTACCATCTGGGACTTACATAGGTAGAGAGAAGTCAATCCCTGGCTTCAAAGGACATGTCGACTCTCCTGCTAGGGGTTAATGGAGCTGGTGACTTTAAGTTGAAGTCAGTGTTCATTTATCATTGTGAAAATCCTAGGGCCCTTGAGAGTTAACGCTAAATCTACTCTGCCTCTGCTCTATAAATGCAACCACAAAGCCCGGATGACAGCACATCTGTTTTCAGCACAGTTTACTGAGTATTTTAAGCCCACTGTTGAGAACTACTGCTTAGGAGGAAAAGAAAAGACGCAAGTGTTACAACCCTTTTAGAATTTGTCTAGCAGGCTTTCTGGTTTTTGCTGGAAAGTGCCCCCTGACCAAAGAAACAAACAACAACAACAAAAACCCTTTCAAATATTATTGCTCACTGACAATGTATCTGGTCACCCAAGAGCTCTGATGGAGACGTACAAGATTAATGTTCTTTTCACACTCGCTAATACAACATTCATTCTAAAATCATTCCAGGAGTAATTTTGACTTCCAGGTCTTTTCTTTTTTCTCAGTTTTTAAAATTTTATTTTTATAATAGGCATGAACTGGCATAAGCTACCACACCCAGCCCCATGTCTTATTATTTAAAAAACATTTTAAGGCCATAGACAGTGATTCCTCAGCCAGATCTGGGCAAAGTGAACTGACAACCTTCTGGAAAAGATTCAGCATTCCAGATGCCATTAAAAACACTTGGGATTTGCCAGGCATGGTGGCTCATGCCTGTAATCCCTACACTTTGGGAGGTTGAGAGAGGCAATCTCTTGAGCCCAGGAGCTAAAGACCAGATCGGGTGAAACAACAGCAACAAAAGATTAGCTGGGTGTGGTGGCACACAGCTGCAGTCCCAGCTACTCAGGAGGCTGAGGCAGGTGGATCACTTGAGCCTGGGGAGGTCGAAGCTGCAGTGAGCCAAGATTACACCACTGCATTCTAGCCTGGGTGACAGAGTGAGACCCTGTCTCAAAAAATAAATAAATAAAAGAACATCTGGGATTGATGAGAGAAAGTCATTATCAATATTAATGGAATATGAAAAAGATGATTTCAACCCTCATGGATGAGCTTGATGGGCTCAAAATTTCAGCATAGGAAGTAACTGCAGATGTGCTAAAAATAGCAAGAGAACTAGAATTAAAAGTGGAGCCCGGCCATGCGCAGTAGCTCACGCCTGTAATCCTGACACTTTGGGAGGCTGAGGCAGGTGGGTCACTTAAGGTCAGCAGTTTGAGATCAGCCTGGCTGCCATGACAAAACCCTGTCTCTATTATAAAATACAAAAATTAGTTGGGCATGATGGTGCACATCTGTAATCCCAGCTACTTGGGAGGCTGAGACAGGAGAACTGCTTGTACATGGGAGGCAGAGGTTCCAGTGAGCCAATCATGCCACTACACTCCAGCCAGAGTGACAGAGCAAGACTCTGTCTCAAAACAAAAAAAAGAAAAAAGAAAAAAAAATCAGACACAAATAGTATATATATAAATTTTTTTGAGATGGGAGTCTCACTCTGTCACCAGGCTGGAGTGCAGTGGCACAATCTTGGCTCACTGCAACCTCCACCTCCTGGGTTCATGCGATTCTTCTGCCTCAGCCTCCTAAGTAGCTGAGATTACAGGTGTGCGCCACCACACCCGGCTAATTTTTGTATTTTTAGTAAAGACAGGGTTTCACCACATTGGTCTGGCTGGTCTCGAACTCCTGACCTTGTGATCCACCCCACTCGCCTTGGCCTCCCAAAGTGCTGGGATTACAGGCATAAGCCACTGCGCCTGGCCCACAAATAGTATTTTTATCAAATTGTGTTCAAGGCATTCATGGATCCTCTGAAATTCTCTAAGTTCATTGTCCTCTGTATATTTCAGTCTACTTAGTTAGAAATATTATTTAAAAGCTCCAAATTTCGTAAAGCATTATTTTTTAGAGATGGGTCTCATCCTGTTGCCTAGGCTGGAGTGCAGTGGTGCAATCACAATTCACTGCAGCCCTGAACTCCTGGGGCTGGGGCTGCAGTGAACTGTGATCACTGTAGGGGATCAAATGATCCTCCCACCTCAGCCTCCCAAGTCGCTGGGATTAAAGATGTGCACCACTTTACCTTGTTGAAATATACAGAGGACAAT
>NW_022437076.1:2925583-2946495 GCF_009761245.1 Sapajus apella
TTTTTTTTTTTTTTTTTTTTTTTTTTTGAGACGGAGTTTCGCTCTTGTTACCCAGGCTGGAGTGCAATGGCGCGATCTCGGCTCACCGCAACCTCCGCCTCCTGGGTTCAGGCAATTCTCCTGCCTCAGCCTCCTGAGTAGCTGGGATTACAGGCACACGCCACCATGCCCAGCTGAATTTTTGTATTTTTTTTTTAGTAGAGACGGGGTTTCACCATGTTGACCAGGATGGTCTCGATCTCTTGACCTCGTGATCCACCCGTCTCGGCCTCCCAAAGTGCTGGGATTACAAGCGTGAGCCACCGTGCCCGGCCTTGTCAAACATTTTTTTAAAAATTTCTATATTTTCAAAATGCTAAGCCTAGCATTTAGCCAGGTATGCTGGTGAACACCTATAGTCCCAGCTACTCGGGAGTCTGACACAGGAGAATCGCTTGACCCTGGAAGGCAGAGGTTGCAGTGAGCTGAGGCTGCACCATTGCACTCTACCCTGAGTGAGAGTGAGAATCCATCTCAAAAAAATAAAAAATAATAAAAAATTAAAAATCAACTTTCTGGCTTGGTGTGGTGGCTGTAATCCCAGAGCTTTGGGAGGCCAAGGAGGGAGGACCACTTGAATCCAGGAGTTTGAGAGCAGCCTGGGCAATATGGCAAGACCTCGTCTCTACAGAAATAAAAATAAAAATTGCTAACCATGTTAGGGCACACTTGGCTATTTTTATTTTGGGAAGCTGGGGCAGGAAGACAGCTTGGGCCCAGGAGGTCAAGACTGTCATAAGCTATGACTATGCCACTGCACTCCAGTTTGGGCAACAGAGCAAGACATTACCTCTAAAAACAAAATAAATAAATAAAAATAAATCAACTTCTTAAATTTAGTAACATTTGAAGTAATATCTGTGAAATCAGTTCTGATGTCCTGGTTATTATTTTCCTGCCTCGCATTAAAATAAACACACACTTATTAAAATATCTTTAGATCCCACTGGTGACTAAGTTTTAGATCACAAAGAGAACAGTCCTGTCTCTGCAGTGACTCTGGGATTTCTGTAGAATAAGCAATAATGTAGACATTAAGACAAGTTTTTTTTTTTTTAGCCCAGCAGGAAACTTTAAAGTATTGAGTCCATTCCTCTAATGGTATACATTAAAAAGCTGAGACCTGGCCACGCACAGTGGCTCACACCTGTAATCCCAGCACTTTGAGAGGCCGAGGAAGGTGGATCACGAGGTCAGGAGTTCAAGACCAGGCTGGTCAACATAGTGAAACCCCATCTCTACTAAAAAATACAAAAATTAGCTGGGGATGGTGGCTCATATATATAATCCCAGCTACTTGGGAGGCTGAGGTAGGAGAATTGCTTGAACCGGGACCTGGGAGGCGGAGGTTGCAGTGAGCTGAGATCATGCTACTGCACTCCAGCCTGGGCTACAGAGCAAGACTCCAACTCAAAAAAAAAAAAAAAAAAAAAAGCTGAGACTCAGAGAGGTTAAGTGATTTGTCGAAGGTTGCATGGGAAGTTTAATCAAATGTCTAAGATTAGCATTCAGGAGGACTTTCTATTCTATTGTGTCCCTTGGAATCACACAAGAATAATACAGTAATTTTTCATCTGTTACCTACCTCACTCTTCCATTCAGATTTATCTGAACATGCTGCTTAAAATCTGGATATTTGGATGCCAGATATGCAAAGTCAGGAGGTTTGTCCTTGTATCTATTTCTTGCATGCATTGATTTGCTCAGAGCCATCTTAAGGAGAGAAAGAAACAGAGAAAAATCAGCATATTTATTAAAAATCATTAATGAGGGCCAGGCACAGTGGCTCACACCTCTAATCCCAGAACCTTGAGAGGCCAAGGCAAGTGGACTCTACCTGAGGTCAGGAGTTCGAGACCAACCTGGCCAATATGGTGAAACCCTGTCTCTACTAAAAATGCAAAAATTAGCCAAGCGTGGTGGTGGGAGCCTGTAATCCCAGCTACTCAGGAGGCTGAAGCAGGAGAATTGCTTGAACCTGAAAGGCAGAGGTTGCAGTGAGCCAAGATCTTGCCACTGCACTCCAGCCTGGGCAATAAGAGTGAAACTCCGTCTCAAAAAAAAAAAATTTTAATGGGGAAAGCTGTGGATGCCAAGTTAATAGTTACAGCCAACATGTATTTGCTGATCAAGCGAGAAACTAGAAATTACATTTTAAAAATGTATACAACAAGTAAGCACATGAAGAGATTCTCAGCATCATTAGTCATCAGGGAAATACAAATCAAACCACCTGAGATACCACTGCATACCCACTAGGATGGCTATCATCAACAAAAAACAAAAATAAAAGATAACAGAAACAACAAGCATTCTGCAAGGATGTGAAGAAGCTGGAGTTCTCGTGCACTGCTGGTGGGAATGTGAAATGGCACAGCTGCTGTAGAAAAAAAGCTTGGCGGTTCTTTAAAAAGCTAAACATAGAATTACTATCTGATTTACCAGTTCCACTCCTAGGTATATTCCCAAAAGAATTGAAAGGAGGAATTATACGAGGTATTTGTACATCAATGTTCAAAGTAGTGCCATTCACAAGTGTGAAAAGGTGGGAACAACCCAAGTGTTCATCAGCAGATGAAGATGGATAAATGAAATATGGTATATACATACAATAAATATTACGCAGCCATGAAAAGGAATGAAACTCTCACACATGCTACAACATGGAAGAACCTTGAAAACATGATGTTAAGGGAAATAAACCACGCACAAAAGGACAAATATTGTATGCTCCCACTTATATGAGGCACCTCAAAGAGGTAAATTTATTACACAGAGAGAGGTAATAAGGGGTTGGGGGAGGGAAAATGAGGAGTTACTGTTTAATAGGTACAGAGTTTCACTTCGGGATGATGACAAAGTTCTGGAGATAGAGGTGATGGTTATGGTTGCACAAGAGAATTAATATATATATATATATGTGTGTGTTCTTTTTTTTTTTTTTTTTTTTTTTTTGAGATGGAGTCTCGCTCTGTAGCACAGGCTGGAGTAGAGTGGTGAAATCTTGGTTCACTGCAACCTCCGCCTCCTGGGTCCCAGTTCAAGCAATTCTCCTACCTCAGCCTCCCAAGTAGCTGGGATTATATGCACGAGCCACCATCCCCAGCTAATTTTTGTATTTTTTAGTAGAGATGGGGTTTCACCGTGTTGGCCAGTCTGGTTTTGAACTCCTGACCTCATGATCCACCCGACTTGGCCTCCCAAAGTGCTGGGATTACAGGCATGAGCAATCAAGCCCAGCAGAGAATGAATATACTTAATGTCAGTGAATGGTACACTTAAAATAGCTAAAATGGACCAGCGTGGTGGCTCTTGCCTATAACCCCAGTACTTTGGGAGGCAGAGAGCTCCAGATCGGCCTGATCAACATGGAAAAACCCCATCTCTACTAAAAATACAAAATTAGCCGGGCATGGTGGCACATGCCTGTAATCCCAGCTACTCAGGAGGCTGAGGCAGGATTACTTGAACTTGGGCGGTAGATGTTACAGAGTGCCAAGACCACACCATTGTACTCCAGCCTGAGAACAAGAACGAAACTCTGCCTCAAAACAAAAAAAAAAAAATGACTAAAATGGTAAATTTTATGTTATGTATATTTTACCACAATTTTTAAAATGTAGACAACATAAGGGTGAATCTTTTTTTTTTTAAATCAAGAGAAGAAAACTGAAAAATATTCCTTTAAGAGAATCAAAGTGACAGAAGACAGTATGATTTACAGCCAAGAATATTAGTTAGAAGTTAGTTTTGTTTTGTCTGTCTTGGGACAGGGTCTCACTCTGTCATCCAGGGTGTAGGGCAATGGCACAATTATAACTCACTGCAGCCTCCATCTCCCGCGCTCAAGCAATCCTTCCACCTCAGCCTCCTGAGTAGCTGGGACTATAGGTACATGCCACCATGCCACCACACCTGGCTAATTTATTTTTAATTTTATTTTTTGTATAGACAAGTGTCTCCCTTTGTTGCCCAGATTGGTCTCCAACTCCTGAGCTCAAGTGATCCTCCTGCCTCAGCCTCCCAAAGGGCAACGACTACAGACATGAGCCACCACACCCAGCCTGGAGGTTAGTTTTTATAGTGGCCTTACAAAGACTGAATATTCAGGAGTGCACCATAACATCACTAAAGTTTGAAAAAATATCTTTGATTCCAACTTAAATTTTCAATCTTGTCATTCCTAGGTAGCTAAAACCAAATAAAAACAAACATAATTTTATCTTCTTCCAAATTACAACAAGAAATAAAAGTGAATGTATTTATATCAAGAAATAAAAACTGAAAGAGAAACTATTATAGTGGTTTAGTAAATCTCCAGGTAGTTGGTAATTTTAAAAAATATTTTACGATGCCATGCGCAGTGGCTCACGCCTGTAATCCCAGCACTTTGAGAGGCTAAGGCAGGTGGATCACAAGGTCAGGAGTTCGAGACCAGCCTGGCCAACATGGTGAAACCCCGTCTCTACTAAAAATACAAAAATTAGCTGGGCATGGTGGCGGGCGCCTGTAGTCCCAGCTACTCAGGTTGCTGAGGCAGAAGAATTGCTTGATCCTTGGAGGCAGAGGTTGCAATGAGCTGAGATCAAGCCATTGCACTCCAGCCTGGGCAACAAGAGAGAAACTCTGTCTCAAAAAAAAAAAAAAAAAAAAAAAAATTTACTATTATATATATCTCTGGGTAGGAAGTGACTTTTATTAATATCTTTCTGTATTTTCCACTTTTAAATAATGATAATTCTTCTAAACAGTATTATGTAAGCCAAAAACCTAGGAGTCACCTGATAGTTTCTCATATCCAAGAAATCACCACTCCTGTAGGTTTTACCTGCCAAATACCTCTTAATCCATCTATCTTCAACAATGCCAAGGACAGAGGCCTCTTTTTTTTTTTTTTTTTAAGATGCATGGTTTCACTACGTTATGTATATTTTGAGGTTGGTCTTGAACTCCTGGCCTCAAGCAACTCTGCCACTTCGGCCTCCCAAAGTGCTAGGATTATAGCCATAAGCCACCACACCCGGCCAGAACAGCCTTTTTATTTATTTATTTTTATTTTATTTTAGAGACTACATTGCCCAGGCTGGACTTGAATTCCTGGGCTCAAGTAATCCTCCTACGTTGGCCTCCCAAATAGCGGAGACTACAGGTGTGCACCACTGCACCTGGCTTACAGTAGCCTCTTAACTGATCTCCCTGCATCCACTCTTGTTCTTGCCATCCTTCCTTCCACCTCGCAGTGATCATTGCTAAACTCAAATCTCAGTATGTTCTTCTACTATGTCCACCTGCCCAAAACCTTACTCTTAAGATAAAATAAAAAAGATCACTTCAGCATACATATTAGGCCCCACATGACCTGGCTTTTCCTGTGTTTTCACTATCAGTTTAAGCACACGCCCTTGCTCTTTCTGCTCTTGCACCCTGACTGCACGGCCTTCATGCAGGCTATTCTTTTTATCTGTATGTTCTCTCCTCCCTCTCTGCGGTTGAAATTCTTAGTCGTCCTGAGGCTCACAGTTCAAGCACCTCATCTTCAGGAAGATCTTTCCTTCCCTCATCTCCCCAGTTAAGACAATCCTCTATTACAACATCTCCTAGCAATAAACGTCTTTCCTTTGCAAGCTTTGTTAGAGATAGAACTTTACATAGTAATAAATCTGTCAACGCTATTTCAGATGGTTTTTTGACAGCTTCCTACACTGGAAATTAAACCAATTTCAAAAAAGAAGTGTTGTCTTCAATCCAGACTTTTCCAAATCACATATCCAACTGCCTACCATATTTTTCACTTGAAAGGCTCAAAAATACATGCACAACATGTGCAAAATCAAATCACTTCTACCCACCCCAAACTGGTCCTTGTCAACTTCCCTATCTCACCGAATGCACCACTATCTCTCTTGTGATACACACATCAAAAATCTCCAACACCTTCACCACGCTGCCTCCACCATTCACAACACCCCATGTCCTGAATACTCTCTATCTCCCAATTATTTCTTGACCCATTCTACTTTTCACCCTTCACAGCACCACCTCTCTGGCCCAGATCATTACCATCTCTTTGTTGGGTTGTTCTAAGAGTTTCAAGCTGATCTCTTTATAACCACTCTTGCCTTCTACAAGCCATTTTTCACTCAGCAGACAAGCCACTCCCCTCATGCAAATGTAAACATTTCCTTACTAAACCCCTTCAGTGGCAGCCCAATTAGGCTAATAACGTCTAAAATCACGAACAAGATGTGCATAATCCAGGCCTTATCTGTCCCTCCAACTTCATTTGTTGCCACTTTCCCTTCCAGACATACTGGTCTTCTTTCTTTTTTTTTTTTTTTGAGATGGAGTTTCATTCTTGTTACCCAGGCTGGAGTGCAATGGCACCATCTCGGCTCACCGCAACCTCCGCCTCCTGGGTTCAGGCAATTCTCCTGCCTCAGCCTCCTGAGTAGCTGGGATTACAGGCACGTGCCACCATGCCCAGCTAATTTTTTGTATTTTTAGTAGAGACGGGGTTTCACTATGTTGACCAGGATGGTCTCAATCTCTTCACCTTGTGATCCACCCGCCTTGGCTTCTTTCTTGTTCTCTGCTGCATGGTAGTCTGTTTCACCACCTGCTATTCTTATTGGCTGCCAGACTCTCCTCACCCTCTCACCAACTTCTTTCATCTCTGAAGGCCCACTAACTGCTCAAATCACACATCAGGCATCACTTTCTCAGCCAGGCTTTCTCTGACCCCACCATCCACTCAGATGCCCATCTACACATGCTTCCAAAGCACCCTGTGCTTCTTCTCCCTCAGAGAGCTTGTTTACGATTGCATCTGTAATTTATTTGCATATGTCACATAAAAACCTGCAACCACAGGCATCCTAATCTTCACTATTCCCCCAGCAACTTGTATACAATAAATATTTGTTGAGTAAACAATTAAGAATTTGAGGGAATTAGTAGTCACCTGCAAGTTTTTCAGCATACTGTTACTAAATTTTGCCCCTCATACTATGACTAAAACTGAGTATATACCTGTTTTAATTTCCTAGCATTGATGTACCCTTTACTGACCATCAGGAGAGCGGGGAGCATAAAACAAGGATGGACCTCAGTCCTGAAGAAAACATAAACTGGGCAAGGTGGTGTATGCCTCTGATCCTAGCTACTAGGGAGGCTGAGGATGGCTTGAGCCCCCAGGAGTTCCAGTCCACTCCAGTCTGGGCAACACAGTGAGACCCTGTCTCAAAATAAACAAATACAAATAACAGACTTTATTAAAAAGAAAACATGAAAAATGAAAGTGTCGGCCGGGTGTAGTGGCTCATGCCTGTAATACCAGCAGTTTGGGAGGCAGAGGCAGGATCATCTGAGATCAGGAGTTCGTGAGACCAGTCTGGCCAACATGGTGAAACCCCATCTCTACTAAAATACAAAATACAAAAATTAGCCAGACGTGGTGGTGGGCACCTATAATCCCAGCTACTCAAGAGGCTGAGGCAGAAGAATCACTTGAACCTGGGAGGCGGAGGTTGCAGTAAGCCAAGATCATACCACTGCACTCCAGCCTGGGTGACAGAATGAAATCCATCTCAAAAAAGAAAAAGAAAATGCCCTTTCTTGTGATTCTGGCAAGGAACAAAAACGAAAACCACACTAAGAGTAATTTCTTTAAGCTGATAGAAAATATTTTACACATTTATGGGGGACACGTGACATTTATGGGGTATTTGTACCTGTAATCCCAGCACTTTGGGAGGCTGAGGTGGGCAGATCACCTGAGGTCAGGAGTTCAAGACCAGCCTGAACAACATAGTGAAACCGCAACTCCACTAAAAATACAAAAAAATTAGCTGGGTGTGGTGGCGGGTGCCTGTATTCTCAGCTACTCAGGAGGCTGAGGCAGGAGAATCACTTGAACCCAGGAGAAGGTTGCAGTGAGCAAAGATCATGCCATTGCACTCCAGCCTGGGTGACAGAGTGAGACTCTGTCTCAAAAAAAAAAAGAATGTGTGATGATCAAGTGATCAGGTCACAGCATGTGGGGTATTCATCACTTTGAGTACTTTTTTTTTCTGGTTCAAGTTCTCTCATGAGGTTGCACACTTTGAGGATTTTTTATATCTATGTGTTGGTAACATTTCAAGCCCTCTCTTCTAGTGACCTTGATATATACATTTTTGCCGACTATAGTCACCATATCCTCACAGTGACTTCAAGAGACAGTGGCATGTTAGGGGTCTGCAACACATTAAGGAAAATTCTAGACCACATAGCTGACATCAGTGAACATACAACATGGTACTGTGAACATATGTGAAACAAATTAAATTACAGATATGGGGCCGGGCGCGGTGGCTCAAGCCTGTAATCCCAGCACTTTGGGAGGCCGAGGCGGGTGGATCACGAGGTCGAGAGATCGAGACCATCCTGGTCAACATGGTGAAACCCCGTCTCTACTAAAAATACAAAAAATTCGCTGGGCATGGTGGTGCGTGCCTGTAATCCCAGCGACTCAGGAGGCTGAGGCAGGAGAATTGCCTGAACCCAGGAGGCGGAGGTTGCGGTGAGCCGAGATCGCGCCATTGCACTCCAGCCTGGGTAACATGAGTGAAACTCCATCTCAAAAAAAAAAAAAAAAAAAATTACAGATATGGCAGATACGATTCATTTCCTATGTTATTCAACTTTTCTTGTCCGAATAGATACAGAATGAGTTAATACAACTACTTCTTTTCTAACTAATCTCCCAGTATAGGCAATGGGCTCTTAGCTAAATTTATCCTATTCTTCAGAGTTTATCTGGGCATCAACTCTTTTTTTTTTTTTCTTGTTCAGACAGGGTCTCATTCTGTTGCCCACAGTGCAGTGGTGCAATCACAGCTCCCTGTAGTCTCCAACTCTTGGGATCAAGCAATCCTCCAGCCTGAGCCTCCCAAGTAGCTGAGACTACAAGCACAGGCCACTGCACCTGGTTAATTTACTTCACTGTTTGTAAAAATGGAGTCTGGCTTTGCAGCCTAGGCTCTAGCTTCAATTTTCGACACAGAATTCACTCATCTGACATTCCATATATTTCACTTACTTTAAAAAAACTCCCGTCAGTAAGCTTCAAGAGGTATAACATTTTGTCTGTCTTGTTCACTGCATATCCCAACGACTAAAATAAGGCCTGAGAGAGTAGGCACTCGGTATTTGTTCACTGAAAGCACGATGGAACTCTTCCCTGTCCACTTCCCAGACCACTGACATAAAGCACCCTCATTGAGTTTAGAAAAAAGCTCTGCCCAAGGACTGGAACTTTTCTTCCTGGTTACCTGAGTCAGTACACAAAGCTAAAGTTAGTAGTAGAACCCTGAGAATGAGGCTTCCACTTTTTTTTTCCCTTTTCATCTCCATTCTCCTGTTTCCTTGGTTCCTCTTGACCATTAACCCTCTTCAACTAGCATTCTCTTAATACGTAGCCTGTAAAATTGTCTAAATGACTGTTTCAGAACTTCGAATTCTCTCTGCACAGATCCCTCCCACCTCAACACCAATCTACACCTCCTCTCTTCGCCTTCTCCCGTAAATCCGACTTTTCCCACTAGTCCTAACACTGCCATTTCTCCGTCTCTTCCACTCTTTCCTCGCCCTCATCCGCTCATTTTGCCTTCCCGCCTCAGTTTTGGATCTCTCTAAACCTCCCAAACCACGGGGAGTCTCTCCTACTTCAATCCTAGTCTCTATTCTATTCGCCAACTCCTCCCACTCACCCACCCTCACCACCACCGCGCGCGCACACATAGCCACATCAGGTCTGCCCTCCTAGTCCCCGAAGTAAGCACCTCACTAGCCCAAAACTCAAGAATGAGGAACCGGGTGATCCATGGGTTAAGTGACCCATTATCGGAAATCTGTGTGAGAGATATAAGGGACCCACCTCTGAGGCCGAGGTTCTTGCCAGACGTGTCTGGCGTGGGCCTGTACAACCCTAGAATCTTAAACCAGCCGCAGCGCGAAGCTCCTAGAAACGCAGAAGTTACGCTTCCAGCGCGGCGCCATCTTGTGAGGCCATCTAGCCTCATGATTGGACAAACCCTTCTCGCGCGACCTGAGACTGAGCCTGAAGAAAGAAGAAACCGCGAGACCTGGAGTTTGCGGCTCCTGACAGAAGGCGGGGGCGTGGTGGCAAGCGGAGTCCTTTGCTGTGTGGCAGGAGGAGGACCTGCCTTCGAATTCGCGGGAAAACGTATTTAAAATAAAAAGAAACAAGTTTTCCGGACCCTGCTGCAGACTTACCTATCACCCTCACTGGGATTGGGTAGGTTATGAAGATGAGGCAAGGAGACTTGGGTATGATGGCGGACAGTGAGCGCTGCTAACAGGTGTCTCCTCGGGCGGTGTCTCACTGAATCGTCAGCGAAGTAAGCCTGTGAGGCGGGGAGGAGTACTCTTATTTACAGAGAAAGAACTGAGGATCAGAGAGGTGTTTTGTTTTTGTTTTTTTTTTTTTTTGAGACGGAGTTTCACTCTTGTTGCCCAGGCTGGAGTGCAATGGCAGATCTCAGCTCGCCGCAACCTCTGCCTCCCGGGTTCAAGTGATTCTCCTGCCTCAGCCTCCTGAGTAGCTAGGATTACAGGCTTGCACCACCACGCCCGGCTAATTTTGTATTTTTAGTAGAGATGGGGTTTCTCCATGTTCGTCAGGCCGGTCTTGAACTCCTGACCTCAGGTAATCCGCCCTCCTCGGCCTTCCAAAGTGCTGGGATTACAGGTGTGAGACACCGCTCCCGGCCTTTTTTTTTTTTTTTTTTTTTTAAGACGGAGTTTTGCTCTTGTTACCCAGGCTGGAGTGCAATGGCACGATCGACTCACTGCAGCCCCCGCCTCCTGGGTTCCAGCAATTCACCTGCCTCAGCCTCCAGAGTAGCTGGGATTACAGGCACCCCTGCCACCTTGCCCAGCTAACTTTTGTATTTTTTGTAGAGATGGGGTTTCATCATGTTGTCCAGGCTGGTCTCGAACTCCTGACCTCAGGTGATCTGCCCGCCTCGTCCTCCCAAAGTGCTGGAATTACAGGCATGAGCTACTGCGCCCTGCCGAATCAGAGATACTAAGTGATTTGTTTAAGATTTTACATTCAGAGGCTGGACGCCTTGGCTCAGTTTTGGATCCTAGTCTCTATTCTATTGGCCTATAATCCCAGCACTTCAGAAGGCCAAGGTAGGCGGATATATTGAGCCCAGGAGTTGGAGACCAGCCTGGACAACATAGTGAAACCCCGTGTCTAAAAAAAAAAATACAAAAATTAGCCAGGTGTGGTGGTGGTGCGCCAGAAGTCCAGCTACATGGGGAGCTGAGGTGAGAGGCTGAAGTGGGAGGATTGCTTGAGCCTAGGAGGTCGAGGCTGCAGTGAGACAGAGCAGCCTGGAAGACAGAGCAAGATGCAATCTCCAAAGAAAAAAAAAATGAAAAAATGACCTCAAGTCCACACTTGCCTCAACCTGGAAGCTCTGTTAATGCATTTCAATTTATTTTCAACTTGTTTATACTCATTTTACCCTCTAGTAAGTGAATATAAATCTCCCCCAGTTTGCAACTGAGACAGAAAGGTTAATGACTTTCAAAAGGCATACCAGTAGTAACAAAGTGAGGGCTAGAGGCAGCCTCTGGACCTAGTACCTCTTTCCATTAAAAAAAAAAAAAAAAAAAAAAAAGGCCTGCCCATGTCCTTGGAATTAAAGTGAACACTTCTGGCAAACTATTGCCATAAAATTGGGAGATGGTAGGGATTAAAGGATGGAGAGTACAGCTTTATGCAGAAGTGAGTGTCCCAGTAGTCACCCAGGGAGAGCTGAGGAGGTGTTTTCATAATTTGTTGTGTAACAGACCACCCCAACACGTAAGAGTTAAAACAACAACCGGGCGGGCCAGGTGCCATGGCTCACGCCTGTAATCCAAGCACTTTGGAGGCCAAGGCGGGTGGATCACCTGAGGTCGGGAGTTCAAGGCCAGCCTGACCAATATGGTGAAACCCCGTCTTTAAAAATACATATATTAAAAAAGAAAAAAAAAAACAACCACCATTTTATTTGCTCAGCGTTCTGCAGTCTGGGCTGTGATTAGCCCAGCTGTTCTGCAGGTCTTCCCGGTGGTCACAGGATCAAGTTGGGGCTGGTTCCGCTGAAAGAACTGGGCCTCTCGGCCGGACACGGTGGCTCAGGTCTGTGATCCCAGCACTTTAGGAGGCTGAAGCAGGCAGAGCACAAGGTCATGAGTTCAAGACCAACCTGACCAACATGGTGAAACCCTGTCTCTAAGATACAAAAAATTAGCCAGGCATGGTGGTTTGTGCCTGTAATCCCAGGTACGCGGGAGGCTGAGGCAGAATAGCTTCAATCCAGGAGATGGAGAATGCAATGAGCCAAGATTGCGCCATTGCGTTCCAGCCTGGGTAACAGGGCAAGACTCCATCTCAAAAAAAAAAAAGAACTGGGTCTGTCTCCCTGTAGTCCATATTCTCTCCCTCTCCACATGGCCTTTCCATGTAATTTGTCTAGCAGAGTAGGAAGACTTCTTACATGTTGGCTCAGGGCTCCCAAAAGGGCAAAAGTGGAAGCTGCCAGACTTAGGTGCAGAACTAGCACCTTCGCCATACTCTTGGTTAAAGCAAGTAAAAGAGCCAGCCCAGGTTCAAGGAGAAGGGTACCTTCCAATATTGGAAGGCATGGTTCATTTCGGCAACCATAGTAAAATATGACCACAGAAAGTTTTCCATCTTTAGTTGGTAGTGGCTTTGATACTACACATAGTATTGTATTTAGTGCATGCTGCGGAAAAAGTGAAAGATAAGATGGACTTGGAGATGTGACTGGTGGGGTTGAAGTGACTGTATTTAAGATACTGAACTTTCTGTTATCTCCAGAGATCAATCCAGTTTACCTGTAGGTCAGGCCAGAGAGACCCAAGCACTGTGCTGGGAAACCTGGCCTTTAGTCCTGCCCCACTATTTACTAACCCTGTGATTATGGGCAGTTTACTTAAACACTTGAAGCCTCAGTGTGCTTCAAACAGGATAATAATCTCATAGGGTTGTGAGAATTAAAATCAAATAATGCATATAAAAGTAGCAGAATGTCTAGCATATTGTAAGTTCCTAATAATAATTAGGAATAATTATTGCTCCTTATAACTTCTTTGGTCAGTTTTTTTTAAGTATTCCATAAAGATAAAACATTTTAATAATTGAAAATTTGTAAACAATTTAAATAATACATAAAGGTATCAGAAAGATAAAAATTATCCAAAATCTCACCATTCACAGCCAAGCACCATCAAATTTGGGTAACCTTACTTCTAAACCTCTATAGTTCATAAGGATATTACCAAAGAATTGTTACATAAATAATAATATATATTAGTATCTATATGTAACTACATATATATATATGTATACACATGCACATATACTCAAATATAACTATTGGAGATTCTTCTACGTCCATCAATATAGTTCTATATTATTCTTTGTGATAGGTGCATAGGATTCCATTGAATGTATATACTAGTTTTGTTGTTGTTGTGTGTGTTTGTTTGTTTTGAGACAGAGTCTCCCTCTGTAGCCCAGGCTGGAGTGCAGGGTGCAATCTCAGTTCACTGCAACCTCTGCCTCCTGGGTTCAAGTGATTCTCTGCTTCAGCCTCTCAAGTAGCTGGGATTACAGGTGCCGGACACCACACAGGACTAATTTTTTGTGTGTTTTTAGTAGAGACGGCGTTTCACCGTCTTGGCCAGGCTAGTCTCAAACTCCTGACCTTGTGATCCACCTGCCTCAGCCCCCCAGCGTGCTGGGATTACAGGCGTGAGCCACCTCCCCTGGCCGGATATACCACTATTTAAAAACTAATTCCCATCCGGGTGCAGAGGCCCATGCCTATAATCCCAGCACTCTGGAAGGCTGAGGTGGTAGATCACTTAAGGTCAGGAGTTTGAGACCAGCCTGACCAACATGGTGAAACCCTGTCTCCACTAAAAATACAAAATTTAGCCAGGCAAAGTGGCGCATGCCTGTAGTCCTAGCTGCTCTGGAGACTAAGTTGGGAGGATAGTTTGAGCCCAGGAGTTCTGGGCTGTAGTGCACTATGACAATTGGGTGTCCACACTAAGTTTAGCATCAATGTCGTGACCTCCCGGGAGCGGGGTCCACAGGTTGCCTAAGGAGGGGTTAACCAGCCCAGGTTGGAAACGGAGCAGGTCAAAACTCCTGTGCTGATCAGTAGTGGGATTGCGCCTGTGAGTAGCCACTGCACTCCAGCCTGGGCAATATAGCAAGACCCTGTCTCTAAAAAAAAATAAAAATAAATTTAAAAATACAAAAATTAGCCAGCGTAGTTGCAGGTGCCTGTAATCCCAGCTATTCGAGAAGCTGAGGCAGGAGAATCACTTGAACTCGAGAGGCAGAGGTTGCATAGAGCCGAGATCGCTCCACTGCACTCCAGCCTGGGGGAAAGAGCGAGACTCCATCTCAAAAACAAACAACAACAAAACGAATTCCCCTGTGGATGGACATAGGTTCTTTCCAATGTATCTGGTATGACCTATTCTCAAATCTTGTGGTACAATGATAAATACATATCCTTAAAAACTTTTTTATGTAAAATGAAAATCATCTGGAGACTCCACAAAATAGATTAACAAGATATTCAACATCTGCCTTTTTTCTAATTTCTAACCCTCAAATCTCCAAGGATTTAACTGGTCAGAGAAGTCTCTCAAACTTCCATACCCCAGCAAGGACAGTGAAGATGTCCAATTAGCCAATTACATCCATTGCTACCTCTTTGTAGCAGGAAGCTGATTCTGCACATCCAATAAATAGTGCTGCTAATTATAAAATGTTGCAAAGCAAGTTATCAGAGCTGCTTTCAACAGCAGCTGCCTGCTGGACTGGAATCAACCCTTGAGGGCATCAGACTAGACTCCCTCATTACTGAAATTAATTATTTCAAGGACCTTGTTGCCCTTCCCTGCCACTGTCCTTTGGCCACAGCCACAGGTCCCTCTAACTTTGTGTTTCAGAAAGTAACCATTGAATATCAAGTTCTTCTAGCTTAGAAGAACCCAGTTTTCTTATGTAAATATATCCACCTTCTTCTTAGGGACCAAGTTTACGTATCAGGGATTTAATAGCCCTCATAGTTGTCACAAAGGCTATATCCAGCTGGGCGCAGCGGCTCAAGGCTATAATCCCAGCACTTTGGGAGGCCCAGGAGGGAGGATCACCTGAGGTCAGGAGTTCTAGACTAGCCTGGCCAACGTGGCGAAACCCCATCTCTACTAAAAATACAAAAAATTAGTTGGGCGAGGTGGCGGATGCCTGTAATCCCAGGTACTTGGGAGGCTGAGGCAGGAGAATTGCTTGAACCCAGAAGGCGGAGGTTGCAGTGAACTGAGATCATGCCACTGCACTCCAGCCTGGATAACAAAGCAAAACCTCATAAAAAAAAAAAAAAAAAAAAAGGCTATACCCTATTTGCAGAACAATGAATTTTTCTCAGCTTAGATTTACATAACTGAGAGAGCCACTCAAGTGATCCTCTACACTAAGAATACGTATTTTCTTTTTTGTTTCTCATTTTTTTTGAGACAGGATCTCATTCTGTCACCCAGGCTAGAGTGTAGTAGCATGATCACAGCTCACTGTAGTCTCGACTTCCAGGGCTTGTGAGCCGAGATCGAGCCACTACACTCCCCTCTGGGCGACAGAGGAAGACTCCTTTTCAAAAAATAAAAAAATAAAAAATAATAATAGCTGATGAAAGAATTGAATATAAATGTACCTTTTACTACTGCCCTGCTTCCTGTTCCAAGTCCCATAAAACAGAACATACTCATTTTAAAAATTAAATAGTAAATTTCAAATCGAGCTGAAAATTCAGAGTTAGTGTTATTGACACACCATAAAATTTGAGGATACTCTGAAAAAAATAAAGAGTGAGTAGGAATACCATCTAAAACGTCAAGAAGTTTTCATAGGAAGCTTAAACTGATTATAACATTTAGCCGGAAAAGAAAATGTGCAAGGCCGGGCACGGTGGCTCAAGCCTGTAATCCCAGCAGTTTGGGAGGCCGAGGCGGGTGGATCACAAGGTCAAGAGATCGAGACCATCATGGTCAACATGGTAAAACCCCATCTCTACTAAAAATACAAAAAATTAGCTGGGCATGGTGGCGCGTGCCTGTAATCCCAGCTACTCAGGAGGCTGAGGCAGGAGAATTGCCTGAACCCAGGAGGCGGAGGTTGCAGTGAGCCGAGATCGTGCCATTGCACTCCAGCCTGGGTAACAAGAGCGAAACTCCGTCTCAAAAAAAAAAAAAAAGAAAGAAAAGAAAATGTGCAAGAATAGCCAATAGTGATGTTTCTCCACTTGGAGAAAAATTAAAATTACACCATACATAAAGTAAATCCATATGCATTAAGAAACAAAGTAACCATAAAAACAAATAGAATTGGCCAGTTACAATAGCTCATGCCTATAATCCCAGCACATTGGGAGGCTGAGGCAGGTGGGTCGCCTGAGCCCAGGAGTTTGACACCAACCTGGGAGGCCAACATGGCAAAACCCCATCTCTACAAAAAATACAAAAATTAGCCAAGTGTGGTGGTGTGCGCCTGCAGTCCCAGCTACTTGGGCTGAGGCAAAAGGATTGCTTGAGCTGGAGAGGTTGAAGCTGCAGTGAGCCATGTTCATGCCCCTGCATTCCAATCTGGTGACAAAGTAAAACCCAGTCTCAAAGAAAAAAATAAGAAAGATAAAAGAAAATCTATATCTACTCACATGGAAAATTTCCAAGATATAGAATAAAATAAGGCCAGGTTTGGTGGCTCACGCTGTGATCCCAGCACTTTGGGAGGCCAAGACAGGCGGATCATGAGGTCAGGAGATTGAGACCATCCTGGCTAACACAGAAACCCTGTCTCTACTAAAAATATAAAAAACTGGCTGGGTGTGGTGACTCACGCCTGTAATCCCAGTACATTGGGAGGCTAAAGCTGGTGAATCATGAGGTCAGGAGATCACGACCATCCTGGCCAATATGGTGAAACCCTTTCTACTAAAAATACAAAAAAATTGTCTGGGTATGGTGATGCATGCATGTAATCCCAGCTACTCGGGAGGCTGAGGCAGGAGAATCGCTTGAACCAGGAAGTTGGAGGTTGCAGTGAGCCAAGATTGCACCGTTGCACTCCAGCCTGACAACAGAGCAACTTTGTCTCAAAAAAAAAAAAGAAAAAGTTAACGGGGTGTGGTGGCACATGCCTGTAGTCACAGCTACTGGGAGGCTGAGGCAGGAGAATCACTTGAACCCAGAAGGCGGAGGTTGCAGTGAGCCCCAGATTGCGCCACTACACTCCAGCCTGGGTGACAGAGTAAGACTCTGTCTTAGAAAAAAATAATAATAATAAGGTAAAAGGAAATTGTGAAGCAGTAGGTTCAGTTTGATATTATTTATATAAAGTAAAACCAAAACACATTTTAATGTGAAAACATAAAGCATAAAAGTAGCTGTAAAAAAAGATCTGAAAGGAAAAACTGAACTGAGAACAGTGGTTACCGTAGGGAAATCTCGGAAACTGGGTTGGAAAATTAGAAGGGGGACAGGAGAGTCTTTAATTGTGTCTGTATCATGTGAATGTTTTACAATGATAATGGATTCATACATCATTTGTATGATTTAAAAATAGATTTAAAATAAGAAAAAGAAGAGAAAATCAAATCTGTCAAAAAACCAGTCTGAAACTTATGCAGGAAAAGACAGTTTGGAGGGGCAGCAAGGCCTCCTGTGGCCTCAGCAGCTGCTCAGGACAACTATCCTGATGTGATGAATCAGTGATCCACACAGCCACAGTCTGTGGCACCACCATGTCATCACTGGCTCTCAGGACCCCTGCAGCAAGGAAAGAGAATGGCTTTTCAGTGTTTCCACTCAGAAATGACACACATCATGTCACCAACCCAATCAAGTCAGATGTTCCCACCTAACTTGGGGTGGGGAAGAGGACTGGCGTGCAGCCCCTCCACGTGCTCACAATATTGCTGGAGAGTGATAATGTTCACTGCACATGCCTCATCCATGAACATTGGACACAGACAAAACAGAAGCAAGGCCAGGCGCAGTGGCTCACACCTGTAATCCCAGCACTTTGGGAGGCCGAGGCAGGTGGATCACAAGGTCAAGAGATTGAGACCATCCTGGCCAACATGGTGAAACCCCATCTCTACTAAAAAAATACAAAAATTAGCTGGGTGTGGTGGTGTGCGCCTGTAGTCCCAGCTACTCAGGAGGCTGAAGCAGGAGAATTGCTTGAATCCAGGAGGCGGAGATTGCAGTGAGCCGAGATTGCACCATTGCACTCCAGCCTGGCACCTGGTGCCTGATGATACAGCAAGACTCTGTCTCAAAAAAAAAAAAAAAAAAAAAAAAAAAAAAACAGAAGCAAAATGGAGACAAATAGGAATTATACTCTAAATTGACCAATTCTGTCAGATGTGGTGGCTCATGCCTGTAAACCCAGCACTTTGGGAGGCCAAGGTGGGTGGGTTACCTAAGGTTAGCAGTTCAAAACCAGCCTGACCAACATGGTGAAACCCCATCTCTACTAAAAATACAAACATTAGCCAGGCATGGTGGTGCATGCCTGCAATCCCAGCTGCTTGGGAGGCTGAGGCAGGAAAATCGCTTAAGCCCGGGAGGCAGAGGTTGCAGTGAGCTGAGATTGCACCATTACTCGCAGCCAGAGCAACAGAGGGAGACTCTGTCTTCAAAATAAAATAAAATGCCAATTCCTCAAAAAGAAATAGGATTACCCTGTGATCCAGCAAGTCCACTTCTAGGTATATGCCCCCAAAACTCAAGGCAGGATCTCAATGGTATTTGTACACCATTATTCTCAGCTGCATTATTAGCAACAGCCAAAGGTGGAAGCAACCCAAGTGTTCAATGATGAACAAATGGGTAAACAAATTGTGGCAGATCCATACAATGGAATATTGACATTATTCACCTTAAAAAGAAAGTCACTTCTGATGTGCTACAACATGAATGAACTTTGAGAACATGATGTTAAGCAAAATAAGTCAGTCACAAAAAGACAAATACTGTGTGATTCCATTCATATGAGCTACCTAGAATACTCAGATTCATAGAGACAGAAAGTAGAATGGTGGCTACCAGGGAATAGGTGAAGGAGGGAACAAGGTTTTGTTATTTATTTTATTATTATTATTATTATTTATTTTTATTTATTTATTTTTTTTTTTGAGACGGAGTTTCGCTCTTGTTACCCAGGCTGGAGCGCAATGGCGCGATCTCGGCTCACCGCAACCTCCGCCTTCTGGGTTCAGGCAATGCTCCTGCCTCAGCCTCCTGAGTAGCTGGGATTACAGGCACGCGCCACCATGCCCAGCTAATGTTTTTTGTATTTTTAGTAGAGACGGGGTTTCACCATGTTGACCAGGATGGTCTCGATCTCTTGACCTCGTGATCCACCCACCTCGGCCTCCCAAACTGCTGGGATTACAGGCGTGAGCCACCGCGCCCGGCCTTATTATTATTTTAAAGTGAGGTGAAGGCCAGGCCCGGTGGCTCACGCCTATAATCCCAGCAGTTTGGGAGGCTAAGGTGGGCAGATCATGAGGTCAGGAGTTTGAGACCATCCTGGCCAACATGGTGAAAACCTGTTTCTACTAAAATACAAAAAAATTTAGCCAGGCATGGTGGCCCACACCTGTAGTCCCAGTTACTTGGGAGACTGAGGCAGAAGAATCACTTGAACCTGGGAGGCGAAGGTTGCCCTGAGCCGAGATTGTGCCATTGCACTCCAGCCTGGGCAACAAGAGCGAAACTCCATCTCAAAAAAATAAAACAAAACAAAATAAAATAGGGCTGGGCTGGGTGGCTCACGTCTATAATCCCAGCACTTTAGGAAGATCAGGTGGGCAGATTACGAGGTCAGGAGTTCGAGACCAGCCTGACTAACACGGTGAAACCCCGTTCCTACTAAAAATGCAAAAATTAGCTGGGTGCGGTGGCAGGCGCCTGTAATCCCAGCTACTCAGGAGGCTGAGGCAGGAGAATTGCTTGAACCTGGGAGGCAGAGGTTGCAGTCAGTTGAGATCACGCCACTTCACTCTAGCCTGGGCAACAGAGTAAGACTCCATCTCAAAACAAAACAAAACAACAACAACAACAAAAAAGAAGAGATGGATGTGAAAAAGAACCAATTAGAGATCTTAGAAATTAAAAAAAGGGCCTAGTGCGGTGACTCACACCTGAAATCCCAGCACTTTGGGAGGACAAGATGGGTGGATCACCTGAAGTCAGGAGTTCGAAACCAGCCTGGCAACATGGTGAAAGCCCCATCTGCACTAAAAATACAAAAATTAGCCTGCAATCTCAACTACTCAGAGGCTGAGGCAGGAGAATTGCTTGAACCTGGGAGGCAGAGGTTGCAGTGAGCCAAGATGGCACCACTGCACTCTAGCCCGGGTGAGAGAGCAAGACTCTGTCTCAAAAAAAAAAAAAAAAGAAAAGTAAATAAATAAATTAAAAACAGGATACCTGAAACTGAAACTCAAGGAATGGAGAAAGGCAGGGGTCCAACTTTATTCTTTTGTGGTTGTCCAGCTGTCTCTGGACCATTTACTGAAGAGAATATACTCTCCTCCATTGAATGGTCTTGGTATTTTTATAGAAAATGAATTGACCGCCGGGCGCGGTGGCTCAAGCCTGTAATCCCAGCACTTTGGGAGGCCGAGGCGGGTGGATCACGAGGTCAAGAGATCGAGACCATCCTGGTCAACATGGTGAAACCCCGTCTTTACTAAAAATACAAA
>NW_022437076.1:2946595-2980961 GCF_009761245.1 Sapajus apella
AAAAAAAAAAAAAAAGAAAGAAAATGAATTGACCATCATTGTTTGGGATTATTTCTGGGTTCTTATTCTATCCCATTGGTCAATATATTTATGCTTATGCGAGTACTCCAATCTCTTGATTACTGTAACTTTATGGTAAGTTTTTTTCTGTCTGGTTGGTTTTTTTGGGGACAGGGTCTCGCTCCGTCACCCAGACTGGAGTGCAGTGGTGTGATCACGCCTCCGTCAGCCTTGACCTCTCAGGCTTAGGTGATCCTCCCACCTCAGCCTCCCAAGGAGCTACCACGTGCGGCTAATTAAAAAAATTTTTTTGTAGAGACAGGATTTCACCATGTTGTACAGGCTTGTCTCGAACTCTTTGGCTTAAGTGATCTGCCCACTCAAAGTGGCCTCCCAAAGTGCTGGGACTACAGATGTGAGCGACCATCCCCAGTCCCTTTGTGGTCAATTTTGAGATTGGGAAGAGTGAGTTTTTCCACTTTGTTCTTCCTTTTCAAGATTGTTTTGGCTGTTTGGGGCCCCTTGCAATTTCATATAATTTAAAAATCAGTTTTTTCACTTCTGCAGAATGGCTATTGGAATTTGATAGGAATTGCATTGAATCTGTAGATTGTTTTGGGGAGTATTGCCATCTGAACAATGTTAAATCTTCCAATCTATAAACATGGAGTGCCTTTCCATTTATTTGTGTACTTTCATGTCTTTCAAACAATTTTTTTTTTTTAAGACAGTGTCTCGCTCTGTCTTCAGACTGGAGTGCAGTGGCACGATCTTTGCTCACTGCAACCTCCGACTCCCTGGTTCAAGGGATTCTCCTACCTCAGCCTCCCAAGAAGCTGGGACTATAGGTGGGTGCCACCACATCCAGCTAATTTTTGTATTTTTAGTAGAGACGGGGTTTCACCACATTGGCCCGGGTGGTCTTGATCTCCCAACCTCATGGTCTACACGCCTCGGCCTTCCAGAGTGATGGGATTACAGGGATGAGCCACTGAGTCCAGCCTCAGCAATGCTTTATACCTTTCAGTTTGCAAGTCTTTTGACCCCATTATGGATTGAATTGTGTTCCCCTAAAACTCATGCGTTGAAACCCTAAGGTCAGAATGTGACTGTATTTGGGGACAGGGCCTTTGAAGAGGTAATTAAATTAAAATGGAATTGTTAGGGTGGGCCCTAGTACAGTACAACTGGTGTCCTTACAAGGTGAGAAGAATAGAACACAAACACCCAGCTATGTGAGGATGCACTGAGAAGACAGCCATCTGCAAGCCAAGGAAAGAGCCCTCAGAGACCGGAAGCTGTGGCTCACGCCTATAATCCCAGCACTTTGGGAGGCCAAGGCAGATGGATCACTTGAGGTCAGAAGTTCGAAACCAGCCTTGCCAACATAGCGAAACCTCCTCTCTAGTAAAAATACAAAAATTAGCTGAGCATGGTGGTGCACACCTGTAATCCCAGCTCCTCAGGTGGCTGAGGGAGGAGAATCACTTGAATTCAGGAGACAGAGGTTGCAGTGAGTCGAGATCATGCCACTGCACTCCAGCCTAGGCAACAGAGACTCCATCTCAAAAAAAAAAAAAAAAGAAAAGGCCTCAGAGGAAACCAAATCTGCTAACATTTGATCCTCAACTTGTAGCCTTCAAAATTGTGAGAAATAAATTCCTGTTGTTTAAGCCACCTAGTCTGTGGTATTTTGTTATGGTACTCCTAGTGATATGGTTTGGCTCTGTGTCCCCACCCAAATCTCATCTTCAATTATTCTCCTCGCATGTCAAGGGAGAGACCTGGTGGGAGGCTATTGGATCATGGGGGCGGTTTCCCCCATGCGGTTCTGGTGATAGTGAGGGAGTTGTCACAAGATTCTGATGGTCTAAAAGTGGCAGTTTCAGCTGGGCACAGTGGCTCGTGCCTGTAATCCCAGCACTTTGTGAGGCTGAGGCTGGCAGATCATCCGAGGTCAGGAGACGAGCCTGACCAACATGGAGAAACCCATTTCTATTAAAAATCCAAAATTAGCTGAGCGTGGTGGTGCATGCCTGTAATCGCATCTTCTTGGGAGGCTGAGGCAGGAGAATTACTTGAACCTGGAAGGCAGAGGTTGCAGCGAGTCGAGATGGCACCATTGCACTCCAGCCTGGGTAACGAGCGAAACTCCGTTTAAAAAAAAAAAAAAAAAAAAAAAAGTGGCAGTTTCCCCTGCTCGCTCTCTCTCCTGCTGCCATGTGAAGAAGGTGCTTGCTTCCCTTGCCTTTTGCCATGCTTGTAAGTTTCCTGAAGCCTCCATAGCCATGGGGAACTGTGAGTCAATTAAACCTCTTTTGTTTATAGGTTATCCAGTCTGAGGTAGTATCTTTATAGCAGTGTGAAAACACCTGAGGACTAATGCCTGTAACAAACCAACATACCCTTCTTGGTTAAGTTTATTTGTAAGTATTTGATTCTTTTTGATACTGTAGTCAATGGAATTGTTTTCGTAATTTCCTTTTCATATTGCTCATTGTTAGTAAGCAGAAATGCAACTGATTTTTGTATATTAATATTGCATCCTGCAACTTTGCTGAATTCATTAGTTGGAACAGTTTTTTTGGTGGAATCTTTAGGTTTTCTGCAAATAAGATCATGTATGGCTAGAGATACTTTTACATCTTCCTTTCCAATTTAGATATATTTTATTTCTTTTTCTTTCCTAATTATTCTGGCAAGGTACCATGTTCATTAGAAGTGGCAAAAGCAGGCATCCTTGTCTTGTTCCTGATCTTAGATGAAAAGCTTTTGGGGCAGGCACCATGGTTCACACCTGTAGTCCCAGCCATTTGGGTGGTTGACGTGGGAGGATTGCTTGAACCCAGGAGTTTGAGGCTGTAGTGAGCCCTGATTGTGCCACTGCACTCCAGCCTAGGTGACAGAGCAAGACCCTGTCACTTTTTTTTTTTTTTTTTTGAGACGGAGTTTCACTCTTGTTACCCAGACTGGAGTGCAATGGCGCGATCTCGGCTCACGGCAACCTCCGCCTCCTGGGTTCAGGCTATTCTCCTGCCTCAGCCTCCCCAGCAGCTGGGATTATAGGCACGCGCCACCATGCCCAGCTAATTTTTTGTATTTTTAGTAGAGACAGGGTTTCACCATGTTGACCAGGATGGTCTCGATCTCTTGACCTCGTGATCCACCCGCCTCGGCCTCCCAAAGTGCTGGGATTACAGGCTTGAGCCACCGCGCCCGGCCCGACCCTGTCTCTTAAAAAAAGAAAAAGAAAAAAATGCTTTTGGTCTTTCACCACTGAGTATAATATTAGCTTGGGATTTTCATATATGGCCTTTATTATGTTGAGATAGTTTCCTTCTATTACTAGTTTTTTTAGTGTTTTTACTAAGAAAGGGTGTTGAATTTTGTCAAATGCTTTTCTGCGTCAGTTGAGATAATCATGGGTTTTTTTTTTCCTTCACTCTGTTAATGTACACATTAATAGATTTTCATAGGTTGAATCAGGCTGGAGTGCAGTGGCATGACCATGGCTTACTGCACCCATGAACACCTGGCCTCAAATTATCCTCCCACCTCAGCCTCCTAAGTAGCTAGGACTACAGGTGCACACCATCACATTCTGCTAATTAAAAAGGTTTTTTTGGTAGAGATAGGTTCTTGCTACGTTTGGATCATAGGAAAATAAAAACAAAACAAAACAAAAGTGAGATAGGTTCTCGCCATGTTGCCCAGGCTAGTCTTGAACTCAGCCTAGAGTGATCCTTCTACTTTGGCCTTCCAAAGCACCGGGATTACAGGCATGAGCCTCTAAAAAATGGCATGAATACCATTTTTTTTTTTTTTTGGAGATGGAGTCTCACTCTGTTGCCCAGGCTGGAGGGCAGTGGTGCGATCTCGGCTCACTGCAACCTCTGCCTCCTGTGTTCAGGCGATTCTCCTATCTCAGCCCTGCCGAGTAGCCTGGACTACTGGCACATGCCACCACACCTGGCTAATTTTTGTATTTTTAGTAGAGACAGGGTTTTACCATGTTGGCCGGACTGGTCTTGAACTCCTGACCTCAAGTGATCCACCTGCTTTGGCTTCCCAAATTGCTGGGATTACAGGCTTGAGACACTGCACTCAGCCTGCATGAATACCATTTTTAACACATTGATTTGAATTGTCCTCTTGGTAATTTATGTGCTTCCCACATATGCTTGAGTTTATTTCTAGACTTGTTTCATTGATCTGTCAGCTTATTCCTATACATGTACACATTTGTTTTAATTAGTGTAGCTTCCTATTACTATACAGTATACTATCACATAAGGCCGATATGTTAATCTTGTTTTTCAGAATTTGCTTGACTCACATGTTGATGCTTCTAAATAAACTCTAGAACCATTTTATAAAGTTTTCTATAAAACCCTTTTGAGTTTTTTTATTGTTATTACATTTTACATATATAGATCAATTTTGAGAGGTTTGGCATTTCTTCAGTATTCACTCTTCACATTTAATAAGACTTCACCCTGGAACACAAGACCATTTATGACAGTCCCAATCTTCCTTTTCCTCCAAGGTTTAACTACCTTCCAGCCAGATCCACTATGATCTGGCCCCTGAACATACTCTGTTGTCCTTTCTGCCTCTCTCTCTCCACCCAAACTAGTGTCTTTCTGAAATATCCTTCTTTTCTTCTTCCCACAAGTCCTTTTTTTTTCTTTTTTTTTTTATGAGACAGTCCCCTCTGTGGCCCAGGCTGGAATGCATGGTGCAACCTCAGCTAACTGTAACCTCTGCCTCCCAGACTCAAGTGATTCTCGTGCCTCAGCCTCCCAAGTAGCTAGGATTATAGGCTACGGGCCTCCATGCCCAGCTAATTTTTTTTTTTTTTTTGAGACGGAGTTTCACTCGTTACCCAGGCTGGAGTGCAATGGCGCAATCTCGGCTCACCGCAACCTCCGCCTCCTGGGTTCAGGCAATTCTCCTGCCTCAGCCTCCTGAGTAGCTGGGATTACAGGCATGTGCCACCATGCCCAGCTGATTTTTTGTATTTTTAGTAGAGACGGGGTTTCACCATGTTGACCAGGATGGTCTCGATCTCTTGACCTCGTGATCCACCCGCCTCGGCCTCCCAAATTGCTGGGATTACAGGCGTGAGCCACCGCGCCCGGCCAGCCCAGCTAATTTTTTTTTGTATTTTTAGTAGAGACCAGGTGAACTCCTGGCCTCAAGTGATCCACCCACCTTGGCCTCCCAAAGTACTGGGATTACAGTGTGAGCCACCACACCCAGACTACGTTATCTCTTATAATCTCTCTCTCTCTCTTTCTCTCTGTCTCTCTGTCTCTCTCTGTCTCTCGACAGGGTCTGATTGTGTTGCCCTGGCTGGTCTTGAACTCCTGAACTCAAGCAGTGCTTCTGCCTCATCCTCCCAAAGTGTTGGGATTACAGGCAGGAGCCACCACACTCAGCCGAGATTAAGAATCTTATTGCAAGGCCGGGCGCGGTGGCTGAAGCCTGTAATCCCAGCACTTTGGGAGGCCGAGACGGGTGGATCACGAGGTCAAGAGATCGAGACCATCCTGGTCAACATGGTGAAACCCCGTCTCTACTAAAAATACAAAAAATCAGCTGGGCATGGTGGCGTGTGCCTGTAATCCCAGCTACTCAGGAGGTTGAGGCAGGAGAATTGCCTGAACCCAGGAGGCAGAGGTTGCCGTGAGCCGAGATCGCGCCATTGCACTCCAGCCTGGGTAACAAGAGTGAAACTCCGTCTCAAAAAAAAAAAGAATCTTATTGCAGTCAGTAAGTGGCTGAATCAGAGCCCAAGTGACTGTCTGGCTCTCAGGCACCTCCTTCCCACTCTGCTGTGTACTGTCCTTCCCAGCACCTCTGTAGAATGGACTCTCAGATTACTTCCAGGGTCCTGTGTGCAGGGGTCTGGGAGCTCAATAGTCTCTTAGGCCCTGGAAGAGTAGAGGGAAAGATGCACGTGTGGTGTTGTATTTTTAAATACTCTCAACTCAAAACACATATTTTATTGTTTAAGGCAGCTTGAGTTGGGTGTTCTCCTACAACTAAATCTATCTTTTTTTTTTTTTTTTTTTCAGACGGAGTTTCACTCTTGTCACCCAGGCTGGAGTGCAGTGGCACAATCTTGGCTCACTGCAACCCCTGTCTCTTGGGTTTAAGCGATTCTCCTGCCTCAGCCTCCCAAGTAGCTGGGATTACAAGCATGTGTCACCACGAGCGACTAATTTTTGTATTTTTAGTAGAGATGGGATTTCACCATGTTGGCCAGGCTGGTCTCAAACTCCTGACCTCAGGTGACCCACCCATCTTGACCTCCCAAAGTGCTGGGATTACAGGTATGAGCCACCTTGCCTGGACATCAAGTCACTTTTAATAGTTGCACAGCATTCCATTGGAAAGATGTGCCAACACACATTTTACCAGGCTTCTACTAGTAAGCAGCTGCTTTTAGTTTCTTTCTTTCTTCTTCTTTTTTTTTTTTTTTTTTTTTTTGAGACAGAGTCTCACTCTGTCACACAGGCTGGAGTGCAGTGG
The DNA here is from genome assembly GCF_009761245.1 of Sapajus apella. NCBI lineage: Eukaryota > Metazoa > Chordata > Mammalia > Primates > Cebidae > Sapajus > Sapajus apella. The sequence continues at coordinate 2,953,133 of NW_022437076.1, forward strand.
TGCAGTGTCAGCTCACTGCAACCTCTGTCGCCTGGATTTAAGCAATTCTCCTGCCTCAACCACCTGAGTAGCTAGGATTGCAGGTGCCTACCACAATGCCTGGCTAATTTTTTTATTTTTAGTAGAGATGAGGTTTCACTATCTTGGCCACGCTGGTCTTGAACTTCTGACCTCATGATCCACCTGCCTCAGCTTCCCAAAGTGCTGGGATTACAGGCTTTAGTTTCTTTCTACTGTAAACAATTCCTATCCTAACCCCTCCAAAGCATTCCCACCATTCCTCTTTTGCATCTGGCCCACACTTGGCTGGGCCTTTAGGTTTCCCTCTTGATGCGCCTTCTTTGGCTCTTTCTCACTGCTGTTTGTAAGCTCAGCAGCTGGCCTAGAGCTCTCCTGAGTCTTCTTATTTTTTATTATTATTATTTTTTTGAGACAAAATCTTGCTCTGTCACCCAGGCTAGAGTGCAGTGGCGCCATCTTGGTTTACTGTAGCACCCACCTCCCGGGTTCAAGTGGTTCTCCTGCCTCAGCCTCTTCAGTAGCTGGGATTACAGGCACACACCACCACACCCAGCTAATTGTTTTATTTTTTAGTAGAGACAGGGTTTCACCGTGTTGGCTAGGCTGGTCTCAAACTCCTGACCTCAGGTGATATGCCTGCCTCAGCCTCCCAAAATGCTGGGATTACAGGCGTGAGCCACCTTGCTTGGTCTCTCCTGAGCCTTGAATGTTCTCCCTCTGCCATGTTTTCTAATTCAAAGACCACTCAGCCTTTGGAAGAGGGGTAGAGCTCCCGAGGTGAAGTCTGCCTTGAACAACACAGTTGAGTGAACTGGGATTCAAAACAGACGCCAGGCAACATAAGGAGACGCTGTCTCTACAAAAAATCTTTAAACAATTTAGCTGGCGCCGTGGCTCACGCCTGTAGTCCCAGCGCTTTGGGAGGCCAAGACGGGTGACTCACTTGAGGTCTGGAGTTCAAGACCAGCTTTGCCAACATGGCAAAACCCCGTCTCTACTAAAAAATACAAAAATTAGCCAGGCATGGTGGCATGCGTCTGTAATCTCAGCTATTTGGGAGCCTGAGGCAGGAGAACTGCTTGAACCCAGGAGGTGGAGGTTGCTGTGAGTTGAGATCACATCACTGCACTCCAGTCTGAAACAAACAACAACAACAAAAATTGAACTAGGTCAGTTCTAATACCTTTCCCCTGACTGCATGACTTGGGACAGGCCCCACATCCTCTCAGAACCTGCTGACTTGCATGTGAGATAGAGAATATTGTCTTTTGGGACTTCAGTATTGTGTGTGGGCCATCAAGAGGTGAAGAGGCCTTAAAGTTCATCTAGTTTTTGTTGTATTTTGTTTTGTTTATTGAGAGGGTCTTCTGTCACCCAGGCTGGAGTACAGTGGCATGATCACAGCTCACTGCAGCCTCAACCTCCAGTGCTCTGATCCTCCCACCTTAGCCTCCCAAGTAAGCTGGAACTACAGGTATGTGCCACCATGTCTGGCTTATTTTTTATATATTTTGTAGAGACAGGGTTTTGTCAAGTTCCTAGGCTGGTCTCAAACTCTTGGGCTCAGGCGATCCACCCACCTTGGCCTCCCAAAGTGCTGGGATTTTTTTATTTTTTATTTTTTATTTTTTTTTTGACATGGAGTCTCTGTCGCCCAGGCTGGAGTGCAGTTGTTCAATCTCAGCTCACTGCAACCTCCACCTCCCGGGTTCAAGCAATTTTCCAGCCTCAGCCTCCTGAGTAGCTGGAGCTACAGAGGTGTGCCACCACAGCCAGCTAATTTTTTTGATATTTTTACTAGAGATAGGGTTTAGGTATGCTGGCCAGGCTGGTCTTGAACGCCTTACCTCAGGCAATTTGCCTGCCTCGACCTCCCAAGGTGATGGGATTATAGGCGTGAGCCACTGCACCCAGCCCCAAAGTGCTGGGATTTTAGATGTGAGCCACTGCATCCAGCCCCATCTAGTTTTAATCACTTGTCTTAAAAGAAAAACTTTGAGCGGCTGAGGCGGGTGGATCATGAGATCAAGAGATCAAGACCATTCTGACCAACATGGTATAAACCCCATGGTATAAACCTCTACTAAAAATGCAAAAATTAGCTGGGCATGGTGGCAGATACCTGTAGTCCCAGCTATTCGGGAGGCTAAGGGAGGAGAATGACTTGAACCTGGGAGGCAGAGGTTGCAGTGAGCCGAGATCATGCCACTGCACTTCAGCCTGGTTAGAGCAAGACTCCATCTAAAAAAGAAAAAAGAAAAAAAAGAAAAGAAAAACTAAGGCTAGGGTGGGAAGGAGACTTGGATGGACCAGAGATGCTTAGCTCTTCCGTGGCAGATGCTGGTCCAGAACCTGGTTTTCCTGTCTCTCCATCCTGTTGCCTCCCTGTTGCTTGCTGAGGCATAGAGGTGAGGGAGGAGGATCCACAGTCGCTAGCTCAGCCCTGCCCCACCTCATCCCAAGGCCTCAACACTCAGCCCTTTGAAGATGCTGGCTACTAAACAGCTAATGAGGCTGCTGCTCTCTGGGGGCGGGAAAAGCCTGCCTCACCTGTCAGCCTGTCCATTGCACAACTTGACAAGTTGAGGCCAGGGACTCTTCTTCCCACACTAGCCCCAGCTGTAGAGTGGAAAGGTCAGGGTGCGGGGAATAACCAGGAAGTTGGACACTAGCCCTGCCTTCCCCACAGGTCCTACCCATCGCCCTGCAGGTGTTGGGGTGGGTTGAAGTTAAGAGAAGCCTATCCGGGAAGCAGGGGTGGGAGAAGAAGTTCTCTGCAAGAGTTGAAGGGGGCAGAACTAGTACTCTTTCTCACCTCTGAAGGGTCTTTTATTTCAGGGAGGGAATTTGTGGACAAGATAGAAAGGCAGCTGTGTGCTGTGGCTCATGCCTGTAATCTCAATACTTTGGGAGGCTGAGGCAGGAGAATGGCGTGAACCAAAGAATTTGAGACCAAACTAGGCAACATAATGAGACCCTGTCTATAACAATTTTAAACCAAGCATGGTGGCATACGCTTATAGTCCCAGCTATTTGGGAGGCTGAGGCAGGAGGATGGCTTTAGGAGTTGAAGGCTGCAGTGAGCTGTGATGGCACCATCGCACTGAAGTCTGAGTGCCAGAGCAAGACCTTGTCTCAGAAAAACAAAACAAAGCAAAACATATAGGCCAGGCACAGCGGTTCACCCCTGTAATCCCAGCTACTCAGGAGGCTAAGGCAGGGGGAATATCTGGAACCCAGGAGGCAGAGGCTGGCTGCAGTGAGCTGAGATTGTACCACTGCACTCCAGCCTTGGAGACAGAATGAGACCCTGTCTCAAAAAAATAAAAATAAAATGAAAGGAGGAGGAAATGCCAGGTGCCATGGATCATGCATGGAATCCCAGCACTTTGGGAGGCCAAGGCAAGCAGATCACTTGAAGTTTGGAGTTCAAGACCAGCCTGGCCAACATGGCAAAACCCCAACTCTACTAAACATACAAAAATTAGCTGGGTGTGGTGGTGGCGTGTAATCTCAGCTACTCGGTAGAGTGAGGCAGGAGAATTGCTTGAACCCAGGAGGCAGAGGTTGCAGTGAGCCGAGATGGTACCATTGCACTCCAGCCTGGGCAACAGAGCAAGACTCCATCTCAAAAGAAAAAAAAAAAAGAAGGAGGAGGAAGAAGCTTTTGGCTGGTCCTGCTTTCAGGCCGTAAGTTGCGAGTTTACATATAAAATGGAGAAATTCGAGAGAAGATGGAGAGCTAAGTTTGTTGGTGAGGCTGCCGATGTAGCCTCTAATGGAAGTAATGGAGAGTGGACTCAGTGCAAAGATGTCTGGGAGCCCAGTTTGGTTTCCTGAGCTGTGAGGCAACAAATGCAGAGGCCAGATCTGCCCTTCCCAGGGTCATGGCCTTTCTCAGCTGTGCCATGAAGATGGCCATACTTAGCCATTGTTCAGGAATTCCATCACAGCCCCTGAGCAATCCAATGAGAGGTTTGGTTTTGGTTTTTGTGGGTTTTTTTCTTTTTTTTTGAGACTGAGTATTGCTCTATTGCCCAGGCTGGAGTGCAGTGGCACAATCTCGGCTCACTGTAACCTCCCCTTCCTGGATTCAAGCGATTCTTGTGCCTCAGCCTCCTGAGCAGCTGGGATTACAGGCGCATGCCACCACACCCAGCTAACTTTTGTATTTTTAGTAGAGACAGGGTTTCACCATGTTGGCCAGGCTGGTCTCAAACTCCTGACATCAACTAATCTGTCTGCGTCAGCCTCCCACAATGCTGAGATTACATGTGTGAGCCACGGCGCCTGGCCTGGTTTTGTTTTGTTTTGTTTTGAGATGAAATCTCGCTCTGTCGCTCAGGCTGGAGTGCAGTGGCACGACTTTGGCTCACTGGAACCTCCGCCCCCGGGTTCCAGCGATTCTCCTGCCTCAGCCTCCCAAGTAGATGGGATTACAGGCAACTACCACCACACCCAACTAATTTTTGTATTTGTGCTAGAGACGGGGGTTTCACCATGTCGGCCAGGCTGGTCTTGAACTCCTGACCTCTTGATCCACCCACCTTGGCCTCCCAAAGTGCTAGGATTACAGGCACGAGCCACTGTGCCAGGTCTGTTTTTTAAAAATTATCCAACTGTTTGTCATATGTAAGACTGCATGACTATAATACAAAGAGGATTTTTTTAAATTTAATGTTACAGCGTACATGGCAAGTGCAAACTGGATCTCACGATTCGAACACAGGTATTCGACCTTTCCGTGATGTTGATGCGTACAATGCACAGAAGTCTGCAACTAAAGCCAGGCCTTCAGTCACCAGAGAGGCCTTTGTAGCTGGCACAAACTTCAATCCTCAAACTCAGTTTCGAAGGAATTACTTTGGGTTTTGACGGTCTCCTATTTCCATGGGTTATGTACAGTTTTGAGAGTGCTTTTGTGGGAGGGCCCATCAGGCCCCTGGGCACTGGTCCCCAGGTCGCACTGGCTCTATTGGCTGTTTCTATGCCTAGCTTGGTGACATGGGACTCATCCCTAGACGTGGTAAGCAGCCGCTCCCTCTCAGAGGACCCAGGACTCCTGCTCTCGGTCTCAGAGCCATCTCTGTTCTTTTCCTTGTTTTCTTCTGCCAGGTTGGGGAGAAATATTGGTGTATGATGATCAAAATGTTTTAAAAACAGACATGATATAATTATATATACGTGTGTGTGTGTGTGTGTGTGTGTGTGTGTTTGTGTGTGTGTGTGTGTGTGTATTTTTTTAGACGGAGTCTTGCTCTGTTGCCCAGGGCAAGAATGCAGTGGCTCCATCTCAGCTCACTGCAAACTCCACCTCCCAGGTTCAAGCGATTCTCATGTCTCACCCTCCCGAGTAGCTGGGAGTACAGGTGTGTGCCACCACACCCAGCTAATTTTTGTATTATTAGTAAAGACAGGGTTTCTCCGTGTTGGTAAGGCTGATCTCAAAATCCCGTCCTCAGGTGATCCTCCCGTGTCGGCCTCCCAAAGTGTTGGGATGTGAGCCAACACACCTGGCCACCGAGTCCGGCCTAGATTTTTTTTTAAAGCACATCAAAGATCAAGATCTAGTGATGGACCAAACAACTTCATACTTTTGAAGTAGCGATAAGTGTAAACAACATTTCAATATAATACAACCACCGTAATATGATATGAACATATCTGATTTCTGCTGAGGACAAAGGCACAGGTACTGTTAATTCTTTAGTAGTTTGTTGCCTGCACTCATAATGGAAAGAAATGCTATATTTTACTTATTTACTTATTTATTTATTTATTTTAATTTTTCATGATGTTGGTCAGACTGGTCTCGAACTCCTGACCTCAGGTGATCCACCTGCCTTGGCCTGGCAAAATGCTAGGATTACAGATGAGAGCCACTGCGCCCAGCCAGAAATCTTTATTTTAGATACAAATTATTGAATATAAAGATGTAATTCTTTTTCCATCTAAATGCAAGGACCCCAGGTCATAAGAAACCCTGGCCACAGGAAATTCATCCCTTCTCAATCCCAAATTCTCCCATAGGAGCCACAAGTCCTCCAGAGAGAAGTAGCCCAAGATCTATTATCTGCCTGAATGAAGAGGGTAGAGGTTGGGTGCACAGTTCTCACCCAGTGTCAGGCCTTGATGTCTCTCTTGGTTCCCTCTGGCAGGCCCCAGTCCAAGGGCAAAGTGGAGGACATTTGGCTTTGATTGGAAAATATTTCAGAATTCTGTGGTTTGGTGCTCTCTGACCATGAGTGGATAAGTGGAAGCCACGGATGGTTAATATCTCAATAACATTTTTCCTCATTACCTTTATGGGGTTTACACACAATCTTAATGTACCTAGTAATCTCTGCTTTTCTTTTCCGTGTTTTTGAGATGGAGTTTCACTCTGTCATCCAGACTGGAGGAGACAGTGGCATCTCACTGCAGCTCTCAGCTCACCCCTCTCAGCTCACTGCAGCCTCTGCCTCCAGGGTTCAAGCAATTCTCTTGCCTCAGCCTCCCAAGTAGCTGGGATTACTGGTGCGTGCCACCATGCCCAGCTAACTTTTGTATTTTGTTTTTAGTAGAGACGGAGTTTCACCATGTTGAACAAGCTGGTCTCAAACTCCTGATCTCAAGTGATCTGCCCACCTCGGCCTCCCAAAGTGCTGGGATTATAGGTGTGAGCCGCCATGCCCAGCCAAGAAAAAGACAAAAAGTTTAAATAACCATTATCATGAATGAAAAGAGGTACTAAATAAATATTAGCTGCACCTAAAACATTTTTCCAGCCAGTCATGCTCATGCCTGTAATCCCATCACTCTGAGAGGCCAAGGTGGGCAGATCACTTCAGCTCAGGAGTTCAAGACCAGCCTGGGCAACATAGTGAAACCCCATCTCTATTTTTTTTTAATTAAAGAAAACATTCCTATACATTTACAACTGACAGTAACAGAGTTTTTAATGTTTTGACCAAAATATTTAAGGGTCACAGAGCAATCATACATTTTCTCATTGATTATGAAGATTGCGTTGCATTGTTTCAGCTTGCAGTCATATCTGTGGTCCTGCAAGGCCAAGCACAGTGAAGGCTGCTGGGTAAGCAGTTTCTAGATGGTTGTTGTCTTCGCATCTGATGCTGGAATTTGAGGTCCCCAGGGCAGGCAGTTGGTAAAGTGGAGAATGAGCTGGAACTCACTAGTGTAAACTGGAACCCATGAGGGCCGGCTGGAGACCGTGTCAGTTTTTGTCGCTTCTAGTGTGGATGGTGTGGGCGTCCAGGAGCAACCAGGGCTCTTCACACCAAGATAAACACCGACACCTGGCCCAGGAGTCAGAGAAGCTGAAGGAAGATTCAGGAGGTGAAGCAATCACAGGTGTAGCTGCTGCCTCCTGCCAATGGGTCGAGACATCAGATGGCTAGCACCAAGTGTCAACTACGGAGTGGCTGCTGTGTCACTTCAGCCCTCCAAGTCTCTCACAAGACTCTCTTGTGTCGTCTTCAATTGGGTTCGAGGAAAAAGAAATCATTTGTGGCCCGTGCTAACTGGAAATACACAGGGAAGGGGATTCTGGGACAGGGAATTCAGCTGCCATAGTTACAATATAGCTTAATAGTTATGCAGGGAGGGCTGGAAGTCAGAATTCTCAGATTTGATTTGTTTCCTTTATTTCAAGTCGTATGTCCAAGTGTAAGTTTCTTAGTCTTTCTGTGCTTCAGTTTGCTTGTCTATAAAATGCAGATATAATAGTAGTACTTAATTATTTAAGATTAGTTGGCCGGGCGCGGTGGCTCAAGCCTGTAATCCCAGCACTTTGGGAGGCCGAGGCGGGTGGATCACGAGGTCAAGAGATCGAGACCATCCTGGTCGACATGGTGAAACCCCGTCTCTACTAAAAGTACAAAAAATTAGCGGGGCATGGTGGCGCGTGCCTGTAATCCCAGCTACTCAGGAGGCTGAGGCAGGAGAATTGCCTAAACCCAGGAGGCGGAGGTTGCGGTGAGCCGAGATTGCGCCATTGCACTCCAGCCTGGATAACATTAGTGAAACTCCGTCTCAAAAAAAAAAAAAAAAGATTAGTTTGAGTTTTTAAAAATTTTTTAAATTATTATTATTATTGAGACAGAGTCTCACTCTGCCGCAAGGCTGGGGTACAGTGGCGCGATCTCAGCTCACCACAACCTCCATCTCTTGGGTTCAAGAAATTCTCCTCAGCCAGCCGGGTAGCCGGGACTACAGGTGCATGCCACCATGCCTGGCGAATTTTCGCATTTTTAGTAGAGTCAGGGTTTCATTATGTTGGCTAGGCTTAAAATTATTTTTTAGGCCGGATGCAGAGGCTCATGCCTGTAATCCCAGCACTTTGGGAGGCTGAGGAGGGCGGATGAGGTCAGGAGTTTGAGACCAGCCTGACCAACATGGAGAAACCACATCTCTCCTAAAATACAAAATTAGCCGGCTGTGGTGGCACATGCCTGTAACCCCAGTTACTTGGGAGGCTGAGGCAGGAGAATCACTTGAACCTGGGAGGCGGAGGTTTTGGTGAACCAAGATCACGCCATTGCACTCCAGCCTGGGTGACAAGAGCAAAACTCTGTCTCAAAAAAATTTTTTTTATTTTCTTTTAATTTTTATTTATGTAGAACTTCTATGCTAATTTTAGGTTTAAATGAGATAATACAGATAAATTGTTAACATATTATTGATAGATTATCAGTAAGACTTGCCTTATTGGAAAAATTTAATGAACAGCCATGTTAGCCAGGCCAGTGGCTCATATTTGTAATGCCAGTATTTTGGGAGGCTGAGGCAGGAGGATTGCTTGAGTCCAGGAGTTTGGGACCAGACTGGGAAACAGGGAGACCCTGTTTCTACAAAAATATATATATATTAAAATTAGCAGGACCTGGTGGTACACACCTGTAGTCCCAGCTACTCATGAGGCTGAGGTAAGAGGATCACTTGAGTCCAGGAGGTCGAGGCTGCAGGGATCCAAGATTGTGCCGCTACACTCTAATCTGGGTGACTGAATGAGACCCTGTCTCAAAACAAAATAAAACCAAGGCAAACAAATAGACAAAAATATATCAGCCATCATTATTAGTTGTGTGATCTTTCTGGTCCTCAGGTTTTTTCATCTGTAAGGTGGGGATAACTTCCTTGGACTACTTCACAGGCATATATTGAGAATAAAATGAAATAGAAATGATTATATCAGTAACATAACATATCACCGCTTCATGGTGGAGGTGGTGGTAAAAACATAGTTCTTAGTTCCTTCCAGCCTCCACACTGGTACCTACTCCAGTGACTAAAGCCAGCTCTTCCATGATTATTAATCAGAAAAGCGGTTATCCAGATGTACCATATTATTGTTAAGATGTTAATAGGGAAACTGAGTGCAGAGGATGTGGAATTTTCTGTACTTAAAAAAAAAAAAGTAAATTTACTGAAAAAGACAATGTTTTAAAAAAAAAAAGAATGTGGTCATCAAACTTTAGCAGAATTCTGTGGAAGGCTTATTAAACACACATTGCTGGGTCCCACCTCCAGTTGCTGATTCAGTGGGTCTGGGGTGGAGCCAGATAAGTTGCATTTCTTTTTTTTTTATTTTTATTTATTTTTTTTATTTTCCAGACGGAGTCTCTGCTGCCCAGGCTGGAGTGCATTGGTGCCATCTCAGCTCATTGTAACGTCAGCCTCCCAGATTCAAGCGATTCTCCTGCCTCAGCCTCCCGAGTAGCTGGGACTACAGGTACATGTCACCACTCCCAGCTAATTTTTGTAGTTTTAGTAGAGATGGGGTTACACTATGTTGGCCAGGCTGGTCTCAAACTCCTGACCTTGTGATCCACCTGCCTTGGCCTCCCAAAGTGCTGGGATTACAGGCATGAGCCACTGAGCCCAGCCAAGAAGTTACCTTTCTTTCTTTCTTTTTTTTTTTTTTGAGACGGAGTTTCGCTCTTGTTACCCAGGCTGGAGTGCAGTGGCGCGATCTCGACTCACCGCAACCTCCGCCTCCTGGGTTCAGGCAATTCTCCTGCCTCAACCTCCTGAGTAGCTGGGATTACAGGCATGCGCCACCATGCCCAGCTAATGTTTTTTATATTTTTAGTAGAGACGGGGTTTCACCATGTTGACCAGGATGGTCTCGATCTCTTGACCTCATGATCCACCCGCCTCGGCCTCCCAAAGTGCTGGGATTACAGGCTTGAGCCACCGTGCCCGGCCGAGAAGTTGCATTTTTAATAAGCAGTGCTGAGGCTGCTGATATGAGGATGACACTTTGAGAACCGCTGACTTAAAATGTAAAGTAAGTACGTGGGTTTCCTGTCTTTCCTATGAACAAAGGCTCCTATTCATCAAGCTCTATCATTTCTTGGTTCATTCTGTCCATGACATCACCCAACATTTACCTAGTAGGCAAGAAGAAAGAGACACTGATGACTGACTCAGCAGGACAATACTAAGCAGGGCCTGGAAAATCGCCTTTCCTCTCTTCATTTCCTTCAGCCTCTTCAAAACGCTAGGCCATGGATCCAAACCATGCCTAAAAATAAAGGGAAATACATATTTTAACATGCATATGTTAAATATATAATACATAGATATTTTATACATACATTTCATTACAGGTTGAGCATCCCAAATCCCAAAATCTAAAACCCAAAATGTTTCAAAATCCAAAACTTTTTGAGCACCAACATGACACTCAAAGGAAATGCTCATTGGAACATTTCCGATTTTGAATATTTGGATTTAGGATGTTCAACACATAAGTATAATGCAAATATTCCGAAATCTGAAAAAAAAAATCTGAAATCGGGAACACTTCTGGTTGCAAACATTGCAGATAAAGGGATAAAGGATATTCAACCTGTATAAAGAAATACTTGGGGACCAGGCATGGTGGCTCACACCTGTAATCCCAGCACTTTGGGATGCTGAGGCAGGAGGATCACTTGAGGCCAGAAGTTCAAGATCAGCCTGCACAACACGGCAAGACCCTGTCTCTACAAAAAAAAAAAATTTAAAATAAGCTGACTGTGGTGGTGTGTGCCTATAGTCCCAGCTACTCCGGAGGCTGAGATGGGAGGATTGATTGAGCCCAGGTTGTCAAGGCTTCAGTGAGCCATGATGGTGCCACTGCACTCCAGTCTGGACAACAGTTCTCAGGCTGTCTCAAAAATAAATACATAAACAAATAAATACATACATGCTTCAGGAAAAACAAATACACACATGCATACATATATGTTCATGGAAGAAAATTAGGAAAAAGATGACCCACAACTTCCCAAAGACAACCACTTAACATTTTGGTCTGTATTTACTTCCCAAATTTTATTTCAACTATATGTTCTGAGGGTTTTCTTTTAAACATTGCTTTTGCTTCTTTTGTTTGTTTGTTTGTTTCTCTGTTTGTTTGTTTTGAGATGGAGCTTCGCTCTGTTGCCAGGCTGGAGTGCAATGGTGCAATCTTGGCTCCCTGCAACCTCCGTCTCCTGGGTTCAAGTGATTCTCCTGCCTCAGCCTCCCGAGTAGCTGGGACTGCAGGAGCACGCTACCACGCCCAGCTAATTTTTGTATTTTTAGTAGAGATGGGGTTTCACCATGTTGGCCAGGCTGATCTCCATCTCTTAACCTCATGATTCCCCATCTTGGCCTCCCAAAGTGCTAGGATTACAGGCATGAGCCACCATGCCCGTCCTGTTTTGTTTTAATAGAAACAAGGTCTCACTCTCTCACTGAGGCTGAAATATAGTGGTCTCATTATAGCTCACTGCAGCCTTGAACTGGGCTCAAATGATCCTCCCACCTTGGTCTCCTAAGGTGTTGGAATTAAAGGCACAAGCCACTGTGCCCAGCCTTTTTTAAACATTGTTGTAATTTAGCCCGGGTGTGGTGGCTCATGCCTGTAATCCCAGCACTTTGGGAGGCTGAGACAGGTGGAGCCCTTGAGGTCAAGATTTCAGGACCAGCTTGGCCAACATGGGGAAACCTGGTCTCTACTAAAAATGCAAAAATTACCCTAGTGTGGTGGTGTATGTCTGTACCCCTAGAAACTCAGGAGGCAGAGGCAGGAGAATTGCTTCAACCCAGTAGGTGGAGGTTGCAGTGAGCCAAAATTGCCCCACTGCACTGCACTCCAGCCTGGAAGACACTCCGTCTCAAAAAACAAAGCATAACAAAAACAAACAAAGAAAAACATTGTAAATTAAAAGGGCACACACATCCTACTTTTTCACATAACACTGTATCATAAACATTTCCATGGTAGTGTGTAGTATTTGGAAATATTAAATATTTGCATAGGCCAGGCATCATGGCTCATGCCTGTAATCACGGCACTTTGGGAGGCTGAGGCAGGCAGATCACATGAGCCCAGGAGTTTGAGACCAACCTGGGCAGCACAGCCAAACCTGTCTCTGCAAAACATACACAGCTTAGCTGGGCGCGGTGGCACATGCCTGTAGTCTCAGCTACTTGGGGGTCTGAGGCAGGAGAATTGCTTCAGCCTGGGAAGTTGAGGCTATAGTCACTGGAGATGGTGCCACTGCAGTCCAGCCTGAGCGACAGAGTGAGACCCCGTCTCAAAGAAAACAATAATAGCAACAAAAACCTTGCATAATACCGCCGGGTTATGGCTGGATACCTCAGTTTTCCCATTTTTCACTGTCATCAAAGGAGATTCAGATTTCACAGTTGCGTGAACTTTATTTTTCTATAACTGAACTAAATTTATTTCTTAAGCCCTGGAAGCAAAGAACATAATAAAGTCGCTTCCAAGTAAACTCAGTGTTTATATATATGTATTTTTAAGACAGAATCTTACTGTGTCACCCAGGCTAGAGTGCAGTGGCATGATCTCGGCTCACTGCAACGTCTGCCTCCCAGGTTCAAGGGATTCTCCTGCCTCAGCCTCCCAAGTAGTTGGGATTACAGGTGCCCGCCACCACATCCAGCTAATTTTGTATTTTTAGTAGAGATGGTGTTTCACTATGTTGGCCAGGCTGGTCTCGAACTCCTGACCTCAGGTGATCCGCCTGCCTCGGCCTCCCAAAGTGCTAGAATTATAGGCATGAGCCACCGTACTCAGCCCAGGTAAACTGTCTTAATCAGACTCTGTTGTTCTCAGCTCTTCACCTCTCTGTTGCTGAGGGAGTTATGTAAATATCACCAAAGAGCAACTGGGGAGGGACATGCTTCTCGATCTTGGCCTGCTTCATTCAATGGTGATCTCCTGTTCCAGCTCCTGTTCATCTCCTGTTCGTCTCCTCTTCCAGGTGTACCAGGTGAGCCATCCCTGTCTCTCTCAGGCTAGGGTGGAAGAGGGCAGGAAGGCAGCATTGAGGGAATGTGTGAGTGGGAGGCAGGAGAGGTCTGCCCTGCATGTGGATAACCATGTGGATAACCATATCACATCCTCATCCGTCCATGTGGCATCTTCTTATCACAGCCATGAGACTCCCTCCCTCACCACAGGAGTAGAGTGTAGAGGCTGGGAGAATCTGTTTCTTTTTGTTTCTGTTTTTGTTTTGTTTTGAGACAGAGTCTCCCTCTGTCGCCCAGGCTGGAGTGCCGTGACGTGATCTTGGCTCACTGCAACCTCCGCCTCCGGGGTTCAAGAGATTCTCCTGCCTCAGCCTCCTGAGTAGTTGGGATTACAGGTGCCTGCCACCACACCCGGCCAATTTTTGTATTTTTAGTAGGGACAGGGTTTCATCATGTTGGCCAGGCTGGTCTTGAACTCCTGACCTCGTGATCTGCCCATCTTGGACTCCCAAGGTGCTGGGGTTACAGGCATGAGCCACCATGCCCAGCCGAGAATCTCTTTCTGATCTCAAGCCTAGACATGCCAAGCTACCATTTCTACTCCACAGTGTCCATGCCATAGTGGCAGGAAATTTGCCTCTGGGGCTTGCTGCCCTCCTGGGCCTTGCCCAGAAATCAAGATCCTTTCGATATCTAATTAAAAGGAGTTTATTGAACTTCAGATCAGGCTGGGTGCACAGTTCCTGCTCTTTTGCTTCCTCTTCCCATGCCCCACCTGTCTTCCCTCTTAAATAAAATCTTATCTGGAGTAGAGGTGGGGAGAATTGTTTCTGGTTATCATGCCTCTTCCTGAATCTTCTGGTCTCACCCTTGAATGCACAGCTTGTGAGTTTAAAAGCCAAGATGTTGTTGACTTTTTTCTATGGTTCTATCCTAGGAGGGATGGTGGACTTGGATTAAAAGGGGTTTTGAGAAAAGGAAAGAAGAAAATGGTTATCATCTCAAATTATTATCCTGCCTCATAAATAATGCTGTAAAAATGTCTGGGCGCCTGTCACAGTGACCTTTGACAGACAAGGTGGAGCAGACAGCTGTGTATGAGCCAAGGCCTGATGTCACTGAGGAAGGTAAGGTGAGGTTGGGGAGTCTGATGGTAAAGAGAGCAGCATAGGCAGGTGATTCACCCTGTGACAAAGAAGGGTGCAGACTGTGGGTGCCTGAACAACAGTGCTGTCCAAGGAGCTGCAGGTGATCACCTGCCCCTCCTCCCTCAGTAAGAAAGTGGGCACAGATGCGGACAAGTAAGGGTGCCCTTTCCAGTCCACAGGGATAGAGTGATGATTGTCCAAAACAATTGGCTTGCTCACACAGCCAGAAAAAATCCACCAGTTCTATCAGCATAAACTGTTTTGTTTTATGGTTTTTTTCTGAGACGGAGTTTCTCCTTTGTTGCCAGGCTGGAGTACAGCGACGTGATCTCCGCTCACTGCAACCTCCACCTCCTGGGTCGAGTGATCCTCCTGCCTCAGCCTCCCCAAGTAGCTGGGATTACAGTCATAAGCCAACATGCCCAGCTAGTTTTGTATTATTTTTAGTGGAGACGTGGTTTCACCGTGTTGGTAAGGTTGGTCTCGAACTACTAACCCCAAGTGATCTACCTGCCTCAACTTCAATTCCCAAAATGCTGGGATTATAGGCGTAAGCCACCACTCCAGTGTAAACTCTTTATATGTATGTAATCACATAAAGAATGATTACAATTTGCAGTGAGCATCACCATAAACTCTTTATGTGTGTATATATATATATATATATATATTTTTTTTTTTTTTTTTTTTTTTTTTTTGCGACGGAGTTTCGCTCTTGTTACCCAGGCTGGAGTGCAATGACGCGATCTCGGCTCACCGCAACCTCCGCCTCCTGGGTTCAGGCAATTCTCCTGCCTCAACTTCCTGAGTAGCTAGGATTACAGGCATGTGCCACCATGCCCAGCTAATTTTTTGTATTTTTAGTAGAGACGGGGTTTCACCATGTTGACCAGGATGGTCTCGATCTCTTGACCTCGTGATCCACCCGCCTCGGCCTCCCACAGTGCTGGGATTACAGGCGTGAGCCACCGCGCCCGGCTTGCTTTAACATTTTTCCCATAAGTAGAATTGCTGAGCCAAAGGATAAAACTTATGCAGTTATGATGTTAAAAAAAAAAAAGGCACAGCATAGTTTGTTTGTTTGTTTCTGGCTATCATACTTTTTCCTTGTTTTAGAGGCAGGATCTCTCTAGCTCTGTTCCCTAGGGGCTGGAGTCCAGTGGTGCTATCATAGCTCACTGCAGCCTGGAACTCCTGGGCACAAGCAATTCTCGCACCTCAGCCTCCTGAGTAACTGGGGCTACAGACACAGGCCACCAGGCCAAGCTAATTTTTAAGTTTTTTGTAAATACAAGATCTCAAGATGTCAGCTAGACTTGTCTCCAGCTGCTGGACTCAAGCAATTCTCCCGCTTCAGCCTCCCAAAATGCTGGGATTACAGGCATGAGCCACTGCGCCCTGCCAGCCATGGTCTTAATACAAAAAGTGCCAAAGCTGTTAACTTAAAGGTGATCAGGCATGAGGCATAGTGATAGAGAATAAATTGGTACAATCTTTCTGTAGGAAAAGTGGTCAATATGTCAATATGCATAAAAACATTTGATCTAGCACCTCTACTTCTGGGAATTTATGTGAAGGCAATAACTGGACAGATGTGCAAAGATATATACGCCAGAAGGTTCAAAGAAGCATGTTTATAGTACTTGAAAATAGACATGATTTAAATATCTACCAACAGAAGATTGCTAAAAATAGTACATCCACATGATCAAATATCATAGAGTCATTAAAAATTGTGACAAGGCCAGGCACAGTGGAACATACCTGTCATCCCAGTACTTTCAGAGGTCGAGGCAGGCAGGTCAGGAGTTCGAGACCAGCCTGGGAAACATGGTGAAACCCCGTCTCTGTTTAAAATACAAAAAATTAGCCGGGTGTGGTAGTGCATGACTATAATCCCACCTACTTGGGAGGCTGAAGCAGGAGAATCAGTTGAACTCAGGAGACTGCAGTGAGCCGAGATCACCCCACTGCACTCTAGCTTGGGTGAGAGAATGAGACTCTGTCTCAAAAAAATAAATAAATAAAATAAAATAAATTTTGACACGAATGAGTATTGATTGAGAAGCAATAATATTCCTGATATAGTGCTCAGTAGAAAAAACAAGTTTGAAAAAAAGCATATATGGGCCGGACGCAGTAGCTCACGCCTATAATCCTAGCACTTTGGGGGGCCAAGGTGGGCAGATCACAAGGTCAGGAGTTTGAGACCAGCCTGGCCCAATATGGTGAAACCCCGTCTCTACAAAATACAAAAATTAGCCGGTGTAGTCCCAGCTACTTGGGAGGCTGAGGCAGGAGAATCGCTTGAACCCAGGAGGTGAAGATTGCAGTGATCCAAGATCACGCCACTGCACTCCAGCCTGGGCAACGGAGCAAGACTCCATCTCAAAAAAAAAAAAAAAAAAAAAAAGTGAGGCTTGCTCTCATGACACCTCTCTCAAGTGGCTCACCCTGGAAAATCCTGTAGGAGAGTTGCCCTTGAGTGGCCTTCACTATAGACAGACTAAGGGGTCACAGGCCCTGTGGGGTGTGGGTCCTGGTGTGGATGAGGGTGTCGGCCAAAGTGGTGCTGCTGGGGCACCTCACAACAGATCACACAAAGTCCACTGCCAAGTAGTCACTTGGGCTGGGCTGGTAAAAGGCCCTCATCAGTGGCTGGGAAAGGCTGGTCTTCAACCCTTGGACTCCAGCCATGGCAGGACTCAGCAGAACTCAAGGTCCTGCTCATGAGGCTGGCTTCAGGTCTCACATGTGCCAGTTCCCGCTCTGAAGCCTTAAGTTTGAGAGTAAGATGGGAACAAATGGCCAGGAAGGCTCCTGTGAATACAGGAAACGCCCAAAGATCTCAGGAACAGCCCCTTCCTGAGAGCATTCACCTTCCATTCCGATTTACTCCCCCATAAAAACATTAGGGCTGACACCTTCTTGGTGACTTTGGATCATGGGCCCACACAGGGTCTCAGAGCTGGAAAGACCATTACAGATCATCTGTCCTGCACAGCGAAGTGGCTCACGCCTGTAATCAGCACTTTGGGAGGCCGAGGCAGGTGGATTATTTGAGGCCAGGAGTTTGAGACCAGCCTGGCCAACTTGGTGAAACCCGCTCTCTACTAAAAATACAAAAATTGACTGGGCATAATGGCGCATGCCCGTAATCACAGCTACTCCTGAGACAGGCACAAAAATCACTTGAACCCAGGAGGTAGAGGTTGCAGGTGAGTCGAGATCATGCCACTGCATTCCAGCCTGAGTGACAGAGGTAGACTATCTCAAAAAAAAAAAAAAAAAAATCATCTGTCCCTGCTCTATGCAGCTGGAGTTTAAATAAAAACCATCTATCCCAATTCCCATGGTTGATAATGTGGAGAGGCCAAATGACTCGCTCACTGATACTCAGGTTATGATGCAGCAAGTAACGGAGCCCAGGTTTCCTGACTCCCGGCTTGGGCTTTTGTTTTAGTATAATTCTATTTATCTTCTTCACAAATCGAGTGTTTCCAAAGCCAACTATCATCTTACCTCCAAATCACTAGTGACGAAATATATGACTGTAGCCATCAAAACTAGAAAATAGGGCCGGGCGCGGTGGCTCAAGGCTGTAATCCCAGCACTTTGGGAGGCCGAGGCGGGTGGATCACGAGGTCAAGAGATCGAGACCATCCTGGTAAACATGGTGAAACCCCGTCTCTACTAAAAAAATACAAAAAATTAGCTGGGCATGGTGGCACGTGCCTGTAATCCCAGCTGCTCAGGAGGCTGAGGCAGGAGAATTGCCTGAACCCAGGAGGCGGAGGTTGCGGTGAGCCGAGATCGCGCCATTGCACTCCAGCCTGGGTAACAAGAGCAAAACTCCGTCTCAAAAAAAAAAAAAAAAAAAAAAAAAACTAGAAAATAGCTGGGCACAGTGGCTCACACCTGTAATCCCAGCACTTTGGGAGGCCAAGGCAGGTGGATCACCTGAGGTCATTATTTTGAGACTAGCCTGACCAACACAGTGAAACCCTGTCTCTACTAAAAATACAAAGTTAGCGGTATTTTTACCATGGTAGCACATGCCTGTAATCCCAGCTACTACTTGGGAGGCTGAGGCAGGAGAATCACTTGAACCTAGGAGGCGGAGGTTTCAGCGAGAAGAGATCGCACCATTGCACTCCAGCCTGGACAGCAGAGCAAACTCCGCCTCAAAAAACAAACAAAAACTAGAAAATAAATGAGTCCAATGCATTTAGTTTACAAAGGAGAAACAGGGACCCCAGAGAGATTACCCAGGGTCACTTGGCTCTTCAGGATTGGGACCAGACTTCTGTTTTTTTTCACAGCTGTTTCTATTATAGAACAGCTAGGCCTCAGCCAGATAGGACTGAACCGTGGAAGGCAGGCTTGCGTCTCCACGTACACAGTCATCAGGAACTTTTGAAGCAGGTGGCTCTTCTCTGCCCCTCTCCTTTCTGTTCATTGAGTGTACATGTGTTCAATTCCTGGAAAAGTGAGTGACCCAGCTCCTGGGGATGATGGGGCTGAGGAAGAAAGAGCTCAGCCTAGGAAGAATGAAAGTGAGAGACAGCTAGAATAAGTGTGTGTGTGTTGCGGGGGAAGTTAGGCTGAGTTTGAGGCTGATGGTGTCATGTGGACCATGTTTTCCAAATAAAATATTGAGACTGTGGTCTAGGCTGGGCACGGTGGCTCACACTTGTAATCCTAGCACTTTGGGAGGCTGAGGTGGTCGGATAACAAAGTCAGGAGTTCAAGACCAACCTGGCCAATATGGTGAAACCTTGTCTCTGATGCAGAATTGCTTGAACCTGGGAGGCAGAGGTTGCAGTAAACCAGGATCATGACACTGCGCTCTAACCTGGGCCACAGAGTGAGACTCCATCTCAAAAACAAACAAACAAAAAAACAGACAAATTAGCCAGGCATGGTGGCACCCACCTGTAATCCCAGCTACTCAGAAGGCTGAGACACAATAATCACTTGAACCTGGGAGGCGGAGGTTGAAGTGAACTGAGATTGTGCCACCACACTCCAGCTTGAGCAGCAGAGTGAGATTGTCTCAAAAATAAGTACAGAAATCAGTATACTCCATATCCTGCTTTTGCTTGGTGTATAATTCCCTAGAGAATATGTGAAGGGACATGTATTCTCATATCCCTGGGGACAGCCAAGAAGAGCAGGGACAGCCATTGATCTTGGACTGCTGGGATATTTACCAACCTAGAAGCCAGGGGCAGAATACTATGATTCATTGTCATTTTCTTCTCTAAGGTTTGGCAATTGTTCGGGCTCAGTGATGCAGATGAGCCAATCATTCAACAGCTATCTTTCAGAATTTCAAACTGCCTACAAAGAAGACACTCCTGATTTTATTTTAATTTTTTAGAGAGTGTCTCATTCTGTCACCCACGCTGGAGTGCAGTGCTGCAACCATAGCTCACGATAATCTTAAACTCCTGGGCTCAAGCCATCCTCCTGCCTCAGCCTCCTGAGTACCTGCTACCACGTGTATACACCCTGCCTCCGCCTCCTGGGTTCAAGTGATTCTCCTGCATTAGCCTCCTGACTAGCTGGGATTACAAGCACCTGCCATCATGCCCAGCTAATTTTTGTATTTTAATAAAGACAGGGTTTCATCATATTGGGCAGGCTGGTCTTGAACTCCTGACCTCAAGTGATCCACCCACCTCAGCCTCCCAAAGTGCTGGGATGACAGGCAGGAGATGGAGTATACTAGTTACCCAGGGTAGGCACCTATGCCCTCCGCTGGGACTGGGGCCTGGGGTCAGCCGCACCCAACGATATGCATTGCAAGCAGGACAGATGGTTCCTCACAGGAAAATCTTCTATTATTAGAAGAAAGGGCCATGGAGAACAGGAAGGGCAAAAATAGTTATGCTATGCGCATAGCAGAGACCATGAGATTTCGTAGAGGTGACCAGCCTCTGCTGGATAGCATAGGGTGAGCCTCGGCAGCTCTTCCAGCTGGCCTTCCTGTGCTATGGAGGCTGGAAGGAGAAAGCTGCACTTCCCAGATTGCATGCAGCTCGGATTCTGGGCGCAACTTGGGTTCTAGGTTGCTGCTTAATAATAGATGCATTTCTTCAAGATTTGAAAAGTAGAAGTGGTCCAGGTGTGGTGACTCATACCTGTAATCCCAGCACTTTGGGAGGCTGAGGTGGGTGGATCACCTGAGGTCAGGAGTTCAAGACCATCTGGCCAACATAGTGAAACCCCATCTCTATTAAAAATACAAAAATTAGCTGGGCGTGGTGTTGGGCACCTGTAATCCCACCTACTCGGGAGGCTGAGGCAGGAGAATCACTTGAACCCAGGAGGCAGGGGTTGCTGTGAGCCGAGATCATACCACGGCACTCCAATCTGGGCGACAGTGAGAGACTCCATCTGAAAAAAAAAGAAAAGAAAAGAGGAAGTGGAGGTCACGCTGTGTTCTTGTTGCTCTTAGCCGTTTGTTTTTGGCAAGAAAGCCATGCGATGCCCACATCAAGTCTCCAGGTTGAGGGATATCAAAAGAAAACTGTGGAGGTAGCAGTGGCAGAATCCCACATTCTAGTGTCTAGGTGGGGCTGGTGGCAGCAGCCTCTTGGTCCCAGATTCCTGGTACCTGGATTGTTACTAGAACAATATGTCTTACAACTCAGCATTCCTGAGGGTGACAGAGATGATGACTCCATTGGGAGTGTTCTGGGAGTCATTCCTGAAAGCAAACCTGAGTCTGCTCCTCCTGCCCTTCCAGGAACTTGGTCATCTTCGAGTGACATAGATTATGTATGCCTAGACCAGGCACAGTGGCTGATGCCTGTAATCTCAACACTTAGGGAGGCTGAGGTGGGAGGATTGCTTTAGCCTAGGAGTTGGAGACCAGCCTGGGCAGCACAATGAGACCCCATCTCTAAAAAAATTTTTTTTTTTTTTTTTTTTTTGAGACGGAGTTTCGCTCTTGTTACCCAGGCTGGAGTGCAATGGCGCGATCTTGGCTCACCGCAACCTCCGCCTCCTGGGTTCAGGCAATTCTCCTGCCTCAGCCTCCTGAGTAGCTGGGATTACAGGCACGCACCACCATGCCCAGCTAATTTTTTGTATTTTTTAGTAGAGACGGGGTTTCACTGTGTTGACCAGGATGGTCTCGATCTCTCGACCTCGTGATCCACCCGCCTCAGCCTCCCAAAGTGCCGGGATTACAGGCGTGAGCCACCGAGCCCAGCCAAAAAAAATTTTTTTTAATTAGCTGGGAGTGGTGGCACACACCTGTAGTCTTAGCTACTTAGGAGGCTGAGGTGAGAGGATGACTTGAGCCAGGGAAGTCAAGGCCCAGTGAGCTGCGATGGCACCACTGCACTCCAGCCTGGGTGACAGAGCAAGACCTTGTCTCTACAAAGGAAAAAAAAAAAAAAGCTCTTAAGATCTTTCAAGGTGCTAAATCATTGTTGAATGCTGGGAGGTTCTATTCCACTTTCCCCACCATACTGTTCCATGGGGTACCACCTCATTCCTTCATTTCTCCCAAATACTATACCCTTCTCTCAAACCATGTGTGCAGCAGGCTTTACTGCAGTTTTTTTGGTTTTGTTTTGTTTTGTTTTTTTGAGACAGAGTCTCACTCTGTTGCCCAGGCTGGAGTGAAGTGACACAACCTTGGCTCACTGCAACCTCCACCTCCCAGGTCCAAGCAATTCTCCTGCCTCAGCCTCCGGAGTAGCTGGGATTACAGTGTGCACCACCACACCCCGCAAATTTTTTTATTTTTAGTACAGATGGGGTTTCACCACATTGACCAGGTTGATCTCGAACTCCTGACTTCAAGCGATCTGCCCACCTTGGCCTCCCAGTGTGCTGGGATTACAGGCATGCGTGAGCCACGGCACCTGGCTTTTTCTGAAGATTTTAGGTACAGAACCACAACATACTACAGTGTGCAAAACAGCTCAGAATTGAACATTGGATATCACTGTCCAAAATAATCACCTTCCATTCTCTTGCATGAAGATACTTCTTATTTAGTTATTTACAACTGAGTCTTGCTCTGCCACTCAGATTTGAGGACCTAGGTGTTGCTTACTCACTGCAGCCTCGTCCTGGGCTCAAGCAATCCTCTCACCTCAGCCTCCCGGGTAGCTGGGACTACAGGCACACACCACTACACCTGGCTAAATATTTTATTTTTAAATTTTTTTGAATAAAAATGGGGTTTCACCATGTTGCCCAAGTTGGTCTTGAACTCTTGGCCTCAACCGATCCTCCTACTTCGCCTCCCAAAGTGCTGGGATTACAGGCTGAGCCACTATGCCAGGCCTATTTATTTTTCACATGCCTGCTGTGTCAAATGAAGATATTTCCACCTCAAGGTGGATCACTTGAGGTCAGGAGTTTGAGACGAGCCTGGCCAACACGGTGAAACCCTGTTTCTACTAAAAATTAAAAAATTAGCTGGGTGTGGTAACATGTGCCTGTAATCCCAGCTACTCTGGAGGCTGAGACAGGAGAATCGCTTGAACCTGGGAGGCAGAGGCTACAGTGAGCCAAGGTCACGCCACTGCACTTCAGCTTGGTTGACAGAGTGAGACTCTGTCTTAAAAAAATAGGCTGGGCATGATGGCTCACACCTGTAATCCCTGTACTTTGGGAGGCCAAGGCGGGCAGATCACAAGCTCAGGAGTTTGAGACCAGCCTGGCCAATGTGGTGAAACCGATCTCTACTAAAAATACAAAAATTCACTGGGTACGGTGGCAGACACCTGTAATCCCAGCTACTTGGGAGGCTAAGGGAGGAGAATCGCTTGAACCTGGGAGGCGAAGGTTGCAGTGAGCTGAAATCATGCCACTGCACTGCAGCCTGGGCAACAGAGTGAGACTCCATCTCAAAAATAAATAAATATAAATAAATAAATAAATGGCTTCATGAGGCTAATGACTACTGTAGTGGACTGCATGACTCTAGGCACTTCTTCCCTCGCATGCCATCGTCTTCAACGTCTTAATTCCTACCACTTCCTCCTGGCAAAGCATTTGATTGCTCTGTTTTTTCAAAAACATTTTTTCTCCTTGTCTTCTCTAACCACGTTCTGGGGCAGGCGGCACTTTTGCTATTCATCAATGGATGGCACCTAACAGGCTATTTTCCTTCACAGCAGAATCTTCCTGCTGCTCTACCAGGGGCAGGAATGCAGCACCCCTGAGCTTTGTTTTCAAAGTAGCATCCCCCGCCTCCCACACTCTACCTTTTTTTGATGTATACTGATGTGTAGAAAAAGACCAGAACAATATCTAACAAAATGTCAATGGTTATGTTTGGGTAGAAAAATTATATATCACCTTTCTTTTTCTTTCTTGTGCCTTTTTAGTTTTTCTACAACGAGCAGGTAGGCCTTTTGAAAGCTAAAGATAGTTATGAAACAATTCTGTTTGGCATTCCCAGGAGGACAGCAAAGGAAAGTCTCAGAGAGGGTGCCTTGCAGTGGCCAGGAGGGCAGCCTGTCCAGGTGGGTGAGGGGCTGCAGGGGGTCCATGAGGACAGCACAGAACCGAGGGGTTAGCCAGCAAGTTTGACTGTGCGGAAAATTGGATTAAGAGGGGTTTGCCGGGCGCGGTGGCTCAAGCCTGTAATCCCAGCACTTTGGGAGGCCGAGGCGGGTGGATCACGAGGTCAAGAGATCGAGACCATCCTGGTCAACACGGTGAGACCCCGTCTCTACTAAAACTACAAAAAATTAGCTGGGCATGGTGGCGTGTGCCTGTAATCCCAGCTACTCAAGAGGCTGAGGCAGGAGAATTGCCTGAACCCAGGAGGCGGAGGTTGCGGTGAGCCGAGATCGCGCCATTGCACTCCGGCCTGGGTAACAAGAGCGAAACTCCGTCTCAAAAAAAAAAAAAAAAAAGACGGGTTTACAGAGTCGTTGGAGGGTGTTGGGAGACTCACAGATTGCAACGAAGCTGAGCACATGTGAAAAAGATGCTCACTCCAGGGAAAACAAAAGGGAAATAGATGTACTTGTCACTGGAATCTACATCGTTATCCATAGTCATTATAAGGAAGACGCTAAACATGGCTTTAGCCAAAATTGTGTTAAAAGACATTTAAGAGAAGGTAGGGGAAGAGGTGAAGACAGTTAAATCCTTCAAGTTCATAATAGGAAGCCCACGGGTAATATCTGCAACTGAAATTTTAAGAAATGCTGATATAGCCTGGCACAGTGGCTCACGCCTGTAATTCCAGCACTTTGGGAGGCTGACATGGGTGGATCATGAGGTCAGGATATCGAGAACAGCCTGACCAACATGGTGAAACCCCATCTCTACTAAAGGTACAAAAAATTAGCTGGGCATGGTGGCACACACCTGTAATCCCAGCTACTCAGGAGGCTGAGGCAGGAGAGTCACTTGAACCTGGGAGGCGGAGGTTGTAGTGAGCCGAGATTGTGCCATTGCACTCCAGCCTGGGCAACAGGGAGAGACACCATCTCACAAAAAAAAAAAAAAAAAAAAAAGAAAGAAAAAAAGAAATGCTGATATAAGCTTGTTATTGGCTATATGGAGATAGATAGCAGAAAAAAAGTAGCTAAAAAGGAGTTCAAAGTGGTTGGATCTGAGAAGCAGGACTTGGTAGGGAGTTGGGGAGCAGAAGACGGCTGTCTTTCCATTAGGCCTTTTTCTTCTATTGGACTTTTAAAAAAAGCACTGTTCTTACATGATTTTATTAAAGAAAAAAATTTTGTCCAGGCACAATGGCTCACGCCTATAATCCCAGCACTTTCGGAGGCTGAGGCAGACAGATCACTTGAGGTCAGGAGTTCAAGACCAGCCTGACCAACAGAGACCCCCCTTCTCTCCTAAAAATTTTAAAAATAGTGGAGCAAGCATAGAGGTGTGTACCTGCAATCCTAGCTAGTTGGAAGGCTGAGGTGGGAGGATCCCTTGAGCTGCTGCAGCTCTGTTTGTCCAGGCTGGAGTGCAGTGAGCTGTGATTGCACCACTGCACTCCAACCTGGGCAGCAGAGCAAGACCCTGTCTCAGAAGAGAAGGAAGAAGAAGAAGAGGAAGAGGAGGGGGGGGAGGAAGGAGAATAAAGAGGAGGAGGAAAAGAAAGAAAGGAGAAAGAACGAAAAAAGAAAGAGAAAGGAAGGAAGGAAAGAAGAAAGGAAAGAAAGAAAGGGAAGGAAGGAAAGAAGAAAGAAGAGGGAGGGGGGAGAGGGAGAAGGATAAGGAGGAGAAAGCAGCAGCAGCCTGAATCTCAAGCACCATGAAGCCCAGGACTTTCTTTTTTTTATTTATTTATTTATTTATTTTATTTTTAAAATTTATTTATTTATTTATTTTTTTGAGACGGAGTTTCACTCTTGTTACCCAGGCTGGAGTGCAATGGCGCGATCTGGGCTCACCGCAACCTCCGCCTCCTGGGTTCTGGCAATTCTCCTGCCTCAGCCTCCCGAGTAGCTGGGACTACAGGCGCGTGCCACCATGCCCAGCTAATTTTTGTATTTTTAGTAGAGACGGGGTTTCACCATGTTGACCAGGATGGTCTCGATCTCTTGACCTCGTGATCCACCCGCCTCAGCCTCCCAAAGTGCTGGGATTACAGGCTTGAGCCACCGCGCCGGGCCTTTTTTTTTTTTTTTTTTAGATGAGGTCTCACTGTGTTGCCCAGGCTAGAGTGCACTGGCTATTAACAGGTGTGATCCCACTACTGATCAGCACAGGAGTTTTGACCTGCTCCATTTCTAAGCTGGGCTTGTTCAACCCTCCTTAGGCAAGCTGGTGGTCCCCCACTCCTTGGAGGTCACATATTGATATGGAACTTAATGTGGACACCTGATTGACACAGTGCACTACAGCCCAGAACTGCTGGACGCAACTGATGCTCCCACCTCAGCCTCCCGAGTAGCCGGGACTGTAGACAGGCACCACCATGGCCAGCACCCAGGACTTCCAAATGCAAAAGAAATGAGGTTTCATTCTGAGTAACCCTGTTACTTGGAGGTTTCTGTGATTTGCCACTCTAACAGGAAAATGTAGTTCTATAGCAAATATAACATGGAACTTGAACCATATGAGAAGGGCTGCTGTAAGGAAATGTTACTGGGTTGAGCTGGCAACAGAGTGAGGCAGAAGAGGTTTTCAAGCAAAGGGAAATCCGGTGTGGAAGTCCTGAGTGGAAAGGAGCTTGATGTGTTCCAAGGAAGGGAAGGAAGACCAGGGTGGCTGGGACAGAAAAAACTAGAAGAGGGTTGGCACAAAATAAGGTTGGAATGGCGACTACACAGGGCATGATAAGCCTGTCAAGGCTCTGGCAAGGATCCCAAGAGTAACGGGAAGCCACTGAAGGGGTTTTAGATAGGAGATGAGAGGGCTAGGTTTCCTCTCCTGACTAGTAGCTCCATCTACCTGGAAGGCAGCTGCCATCTCTTATCTCCAGAATATCTTAGAGGCTGGGACCAAATGTTGTTTATCTGTGAATGAACTTTTTATAAAACTGTTTTTTAAAGTGTGGTGAAATAGGGCTGGGCACGGTGGCTCACGCCTGTAATCCCAACACTTTGGGAGGCCAAGGCAGGTGTATCACCTGAGGTCCGGGATTCAAGACCAGCCCGGCCATCATGGCAAAACCCCATCTACTAAAAATACAAAAATTAGGTCAGGTGCAGTGGCTCACACCTGTAATCCTAGCACTTTGGGAGGCCAAGGGGCGGGGGCAGATCGCTAGGTCAGGAGTTCGAGACCAGCCTGGCCAACGTAGTGAAACCTCATCTCTACTAAAAATACAAAAAATTAGCTGGGCGTAGTGGCAGCACCTGTAATCTCAGCTGCTCAAAAGGCTAAGGCAGGAGAATTGCTTGAACCTGGGAGGCGGAGGTTACAGTGAGCTGAGATCGTCCCATTGCATTCCAGCCTGGGCTACAGAGCAAGACTCTGTCTCAAAATAAAAAAATACAAAAATTAGCTGGGTGTGGTGGCAGGTGCCTGTAGTCTCAGCTACTCAGGAGGCTGAGGCAGGAAAATTGCTTGAACCCAGAAGGCAGAGGTTGCAGTGAGCCAAGATAACACCATTGCACTCCAGCCTGGGTGACAAGAAGAAAACTCTGTCTCAAAAATAAATAAGTAAACAAATAAAATGTGGCGCCGGGCGCGGTGGCTCAAGCCTGTAATCCCAGCACTTTGGGAGGCCGAGGCGGGTGGATCACGAGGTCAAGAGATCGAGACCATCCTGGTCAACATGGTGAAACCTCGTCTCTACTAAAACTACAAAAAATCAGCTGGGCATGGCGGTGCATGCCTGTAATCCCAGCTACTCAGGAGGCTGAGGCAGGAGAATTGCCTGAACCCAGGAGGCGGAGGTTGCGGTGAGCCAAGATCGCGCCATTGCACTCCAGCCTGGGTAACAAGAGCGAAACTCC
>NW_022437076.1:2981061-3002041 GCF_009761245.1 Sapajus apella
AAAAAAAAAAAAAAAAAAAAAAAAAATGTGGCGCCGGGCGCGGTGGCTCAAGCCTGTAATCCCAGCACTTTGGGAGGCCGAGGTGGGTGGATCACGAGGTCAAGAGATCGAGACCATCCTGGTCAACATGGTGAAACCCCGTCTCTACTAAAAATACAAAAACATTAGCTGGGCATGGTGGCACGTGCCTGTAATCCCAGCTACTCAGGAGGCTGAGGCAGGAGAATTGCCTGAACCCAGGAGGCGGAGGTTGCGGTGAGCCGAGATCGCGCCATTGCACTCCAGCCTGGGTAACATGAGTGAAACTCCGTCTCAAAACAAACAAACAAACAAACAAAAATAAATAAATAAAATAAAAATAAAAAATAAAAACAAATAAAATGTGGCAAAATATATATAACATTTGCCATTTTAATTATTTTAAAGTGCACAATTCAGTGACTTTGCCACATTTTATTTGTTTTTATTTGTTGTAGTTTTTTTCCCTATCACCCCGGCTTGGGTGCAGTGGCAGGATCTCGGATCACTGCAACCTCCACCTCCCTGGTTCAAGCAATTCTCCTGCTGCAGCCTCCTGAGTAGCTGGGATTACAGGCTCAAAACACCATGCCTGGCTAGTTTTTGTATTTTTAGTAGAGACAGGGTTTCACCATGTTGGTCAGGCTAGTCTCAAACTCTTGACCTCATGATGTGCCCGCCTCGAACTCCCAAAGTGCTGGGAAAATTCAACAACTTAAAGTACATTCAAAATGTTGTGCAACCGTCACCGCCATTTCCAAACTTTGTGTGCGGCTGAGTGCCATGACTCACCCTTGTAATCCCAGCACTTTGGGAGGCCAAGACAGGCAGATCACTTGAAACCAGGAGTTGGAGTGGGCAACATGGCAAAACCTTATCTCTACAAAACACACACAAATTAGCTGGATGACTATAGTCCTAGCCACTTGGGAGGCCATGGTGGGAGGATCATGGAAGGATCACCTGAGCCTGGGAGGTGGAGGCTGCAGTGAGCTGTGACCACACCACTGCACTCTAGCCTGGGCAACAGGGCCAGAAACTATCTCAAAAAACAAAAACAGGCCAGGTATGGTGGCTCATGCCTGTCATCCCAGCACTTTGGGAGGCTGAGGCAGGCAGACCACCTGAGGTCGGGAGTTCGAGACCAGCCTGACCAACATGGAGACACCCCTTCTCTGCTAAAAAAAAATACAAAATTAGCCTCTACCAAAAATACAAAATTGGCCAGGCATGGTAGGGCATGCCTGTAATCCCAGCTACCTGGGAAGCTGAGGTAGAAGAATTGCTTGAACCTGGGAGGCAGAGGTTGTGGTGAGCCGAGATCCCGTCATTGAACTCCAGCTGGGCAACAAGAGTGAAACTTGGTCTCAAAAACAAAAAACAAAACAGCCCCACAAACTTTTTTATGGATAAAGTTTTGCACTTACTAATTATTTAACTCCTGAATGTTGGACTGAACTACATAATTGCAGCAGTCATTGTTTGTGAATTCCTAGAAAGTGGCTGTGGGCTATGATGAAGAGCTGACCAAGTCAGTTCAGGGACAGCTGGGACCAGCCTGAGGAATGTCACACCCAGGTCAGCAGGTCTGTGGACCTCCCAGCTGTCACTGGTTAGGTCATTTGGTGTGCTTTACTTAAGAGGAAGAATCAGCCTCAGAACTGGAACCGGAGTAGAGTTAACTGAGGTCTGACCACTCCCAGGATCTTAGGAAAACAGTCTGACTTCATTGATCTACCATTGCCAAAAACAATGAAGAACTGGTGGAGTCTGTGTTTCTCAACCTGAGGCAGTTTCCTGGATGTACACAGGGGTATGTCTGGTACATGTGTAGCTTCAGGATAAACACGGGGCATTCATTTGACTTGATGGGAAATAATTCGTATTATTTTATTTTAAAACCAATGAGCATGTATTACGGGACAATAAACAACCTATGCTGAGGTCGAAGAGTAAACGATGAGGCTTTGAAGAAATTCTTCCCGCAGCTTTGGTCTCACTCTCAGACGTGTTGGTAATGTTTGCCTTTTCCCTTTCCAATAGTGGTATTTCGTTAAAAGATTATGAAGAGACTCTCAAGGCCGGGCGCGGTGGCTCACCCCTGTAATCCCAGCACTTTGGGAGGCCGAGGTATGTGGATCACGAGGTCAAGAGAGACCATCCTGGCCAACACGGTGAAATCCCAACTGTACTAAAAATACAAAAATTAGCTGGGTATGGTGGCACACACTTGTAGTCGCAGCTACTTGGGAGGCTGAGGCAGGAGAATTGCTTGAACCTGGGAGGCGGAGGTTACGATGAGCTGTGATCACGCCACTACACTCCAGGCTGGGAGACAGAGAGAGACTCTGTCTCTAAAAAACAACAACAAAATAAAATAAAATAATAAAATGATTAGCACGTACCAAGTATTCACTGAGGCGTAGTCACGGTAATAGCAGTCGTATTTGTAGAAGTCATAGTAGTATTATCTGATGGAAATGTTTTAGACCTTTTGCTCTATTTTCAAAGTTGTTAACTTATAACAGTAATATCTGCTGACTGTAAAATACTAAAACAACATAGAATTAAATAAAAGAAATCATGAAGGTTCTCATTGTCCCTAAACTTCAGTGACCAGACCAGAGGTGAACATAGATAGCTGTTAGATACATATTCTTCCTTCCAAACTTTTTTTTGAGATGAAGTCTCACTCTTTCCCCCCCCAGGCTGAAGTGCAATGGTAGAAACCCTGTCTTTACCAAAAATATAAAAATTAGCCAGGCATGCTGGAAGGTGCCTATAATCCCAGCTACTTGGGAGGCTGAGGCAGAATTGCTTGAACCTGGGAGGCAGAGGTTGTAGTCAGCTGAGATTGCACCAGTGCACTCCAGCCTGGGATACAAAGCAAGACTCCATCTCAAAAAAAGAAAAAAATTCTCATAGGAGCATGGACCCAATTGTCAACTGCTTGTGCAAGGGATCTAGGTTGCACACTCCTTATGAAAATCTAATGCCTGATGATCTGAGGTGGAACAGTTGCATCCCAAAACCAGTGCCTCCACCCTCAATCCATGGAAAAATTGTCTTCTATAAACCAGTCACTGGTGCTGAAAAGATTGGGGACCACTGTTTCAAGGCATTTTGGCTGTGCAGGTGATGTTCATCTTTTTCTAGAAACATAACAGCTTGTGTCTCTGAGAATGAACGGAGAAGAGTGCTCCAGACCCAAAGCCATGCTGTACACAACATCCCTCTAGGAAATGCACTTTTACAAAGGATCTTCTCTTCTTTTGAGTCAGGGTTTTATTCTGCCCCCTAGTCTGGAGTACAGTGGTGCCATCAGAGCTCACTTCAGCCTCAAACTCCTAGGCTCAAGTTTTTCCCTGGCTTCAGCCTCTCAAGTAGCTAAAACTATACATATGCACAACTACATCTGGCTAATATCTGTGTTTTCTGTAGAGACAGAGGTCTCACTATGTGGGCTAGGCTGGTCCCAAACTTCTAGCCTTAAGCAATACTCTTCCCTCAGCCTCCCAAGTGGCTGTCACTACAAGCATGAGCAAATGCCCCAGCTCTACATAGGATCTTTTACGGAGAATCTAATTTTTTTTTTACACAGAGTTTCACACTGTTGCCAGGCTGGAGTGCAGTGGTGCAATCACAGCTCACTGCAGCCTCCACCTCCCACATTCAAGCGATTCTCCTGCCTCAGCTTCCTGAGTGGCTGGGATTACAGGTGTGCACCATCATGCCCAGCTAATTTTTGTATTTTTAGTAGAGATGTTGGTTTCACCATGTTGGCCAGGATGGTCTCGATCTCCTGACCTCGTGATCCGCATGCCTCAGCCTCCCAAAGTGCTGGGATTACAGACGTGAGCCACCGTGCCAGCCTTTTTTTTTTTTTTTTTTTGAGACAGAGTCTTGCTTTGTCACCCAGGATAACTCGAGTGCAGTGATGCGATCTCGCCTCACTGCAACCCCCGCCTCCTGGGTTCAAGCGATTCTCCTGCTTCAGTCTCCGAGTAGCTGGGACTACAGGTGTGTGCCATCATGCCTGGCTAATTTTTGTATTTTTAGTAGAGATGGGTCTTGCCATCTTGGTCAGGCTGGTCTCAAAATCCTGACCTCAAGTGATCTGCCGGCCTCGCCCTCCCAAGGCACTGGGATTACAGGCATAAGTCACCACGCCTGGCCAGAAGAATAAAATCTAATGAGACTTTGAGAGCCTGGAAGCTTGGTGAAAACTGATCATGGGGTATTTCCTTCGTTCCGCTTGACTTCAGAACTCCACCTTGATTTTCTGATTCTATACTTAACAGCGTGAAAGGAGGATGGTTGAAGGGGTAAAGGCTGATTGAAGCTGCTAATTCTATGTCTTAGTGTTCCCTGCTTCTTCTCCTCCCTATTTTGCCCCTTTGGTCTCAGGACCTTCTTCAGCCATCCCTTCTTCTTGGCAGCCTTTGCTCAGTCCCTCGCCCAGTGTGAATCACATGCCTTCTACCTACCCTAAACTTCCTTGGAGTACAGATTGAGTGGCACTGCGATGCTATTTAGCTGTCTCTAGTTCTTCACTAGATCAGACGTTCTTGAGGACAGACAAGGTGCCTGTTTTGCCTTCATACCTTGGGTCTAGCACACGGCACACGATATTTACTAATTAGAATATATTTTGAGTAGGTGGTAGGAATAATCAGTTGTTTACGAAGATGGCTACAGTCATTTTTCCCATCCCTTTATGCAAATCCCCTTTGCTATGTGACTTTGCTACATCAAGGGGTGGGGATTATTTCTCCACCCCTTGAATCTGGGCTTGGCCACTGGGACACTGCATATGTGATGCAAGCAGAGGCTTGAAAACGGCTTGCACAAAAGGAATTACTCCTTTTTGACAGTGGCTGTAACCCTGAGACTGCGGTGTGAGCAAGCCTGAGCTGGCCTAATAGAGAGGCCTTATGCAGCAGGGCTGAGCCCAGGCAGCAGCCTGAGTATGTCCAACCAGCCAATTACCAGACATGTAAGTGAGGTCATCTTAGGCCATTCCGCCCCACTGAAGACCCTAGATGACTACAGACACGCGAATGACTCGAAAGACCACTCAGGTGATCCCAGTCCAAATTGCTGAATCCAGATTCCAGATTCATGAGCAAGCCTTTAAGTCTAACCATAATTTGTAAGGCAGTGATCAATAATTGATATAGAAGATACTTTATAAGTGATCATTCCTTCATTCGGTGTCTCTTCCTACCTTACCTTTAGTGGCTAGCTCTTGTTTTTGCCTGTCCAGACTTTATTTCAGTTTCTTTCTTTTTTTAATTTTTATTTTTTGAGATGGAGTCTCACTCTGCCGCCCAGGCTGGAGTGCAGTGTCGCAATCTCGGCTCACTGCAACCTATGCCTCCCGGGTTCCAGTGATTCTCCTGCCTCAGCCTCTTGAGTATTGGGATTACAGGTGCCCACCACCACAACTGGCTAATTTTTGTATTTTTAGTAGAGACGGGGTTTCACCATGTTGGTCAGGCTGGTCTCGAACTCCTGACCTTGTGATCCACCCACCTCGGCCTCCCAAAGTGTTGTGATTACAGGCGTCAGCCTCTGCGCCCAGCCTCTTTCACTTTCTTTTTGTAGCAGCAAATAGGTATTTTCTGTAGAAAAAATTCTTAGAAATGAAAAATTTGAATCAAAGAGTAGTTAACATTATAATTACCTTTCCAGCTTCCATTCTACCTTCTCCGGGGTTAGTCACATAGTTTGGGTAGGGCTGGGCACGGTGGCTTACACCTGTAATCCCAGCACTTTGGGAAGCCTAGGCAGGATTACTGGAGCCAAGGAATTTGAGACCAGCCTAGGCAAAATAGTGAGACCACAC
Source organism: Sapajus apella (assembly GCF_009761245.1). NCBI lineage: Eukaryota > Metazoa > Chordata > Mammalia > Primates > Cebidae > Sapajus > Sapajus apella. The sequence goes on from NW_022437076.1 coordinate 2,986,928, forward strand.
TGTTATTTATTATTATTGTTATTATTTTATTTATTTATTTATTTTTGAGACAGAATCTCACTCTGTTGCCCGGGCTGGAGTGCAGTAGCATGATCTCGGCTCACTCACTGCAATCTCTATCCTCCTGGGTTCAAGCGATTCTCCTGTCTCAACCTTCCCAAGTAGCTGAGATTACAGGCGCTGCCACTATGCCCAGCTAATTGTTTGTATTTTTAGTAGAGACGGGGTTCCACCATATTAGTCAGGCTGGTCTCAAACTCTCGACCTCAGATGATCTGCCTGCCTTGGCCTCCCAAAGTGCTGGGATTACAGGTGTGAGCCACTGTACTGGGCCTGGCTTTATTGAACTACTCCTGAAGCTGCATTACCTATGGTCTTTCAGTTATGGAAGTTACTATGTTATCTTTAGTACACAAGCCACCTTGTTTGGGTTTTCTCTTACTTTCAAGAAGAGCATTCTCACTGACAAGAACAAAAGGTTATACACGTTGATCAAATGTTTTTCCATTGCATCATGAGGATTATCAGCTTCCTTGATTGTAGCAACACTCTTTGCTGTCAAAAGCCCTATTAAAAAAATTCCAAGGCCAGGGCTGGGTGCAGTGGTTCACGCCTGTAATCTCAGCACTTTGGGAAGCTGAGGCAAGTGTATCACCTGAGGTTGGGAGTTCGAGACCAGCATGACCAACACGGAGAACAGTTGCAGAGAAAACATATGAATGGTGTTGACCCCATTTTGGAAGACAGGAAGGATTAGTGATCATTGATTCAGGTTTCGGCTTTCTCTTTTCTGCTAGGTCCTGTGGAGAAATAGGACTGCAAGAAGCAAAAAAGCAGCAGGATGAGTGTGGAAAGATTCAGGAATTGGAAGCAGTGAATGACTCAAAGTGCAGTGGAGGTTAGTGCTGAACATCAGCATTCGCTGACAGTTTGTAAAAGAAGCAGTTCCTGGCCAGGTGCGGTGACTCACACCTGTAATCCCAGCACTTTGAGAGGCTGAGGCAGGTGGATCACCTGAGGTCAGGAGTTTGAGACCAGCCTGACCAACATGGTGGAACCTCATCTCTACTAAAAATACAAAATAAGGCTGGGCACAGTGGCTTGCGCCTGTAATCCCAGCACTTTGGGAGACTGAGGTGGGTGGATCACCTGAGGTCGAGAGTTTGAGACCAGCCTGACCAACATGGAGAAACCCCATCTCTACTAAAAATACAAAATTAGCTGGGTGTGGTGGTGTGTGCCTGTAATCCCAGCTACTAGGGAGGCTGAGGTAGGAGAATCACTTGAACCAGGGAGGCAGAAGTTGCGGTGAGGCGAGATTGTGCCATTGCACTCCAGCTTGGGCAACAAGACCAGTACTCGGTCTCAAACAAAAGAAAACAAACAGAACAAAAAACAAAGTTAGCCGGGCATGGTGGCGTGTGGCTATAATCCCAGCTGCTTGGGAGGCTAAGGCAGGAGAATCACTTGAACCCAGGAGGCAGAGGTTGCAGTGAGCCGAGATCACCCCACTGCACTCCAGGTTGGGTGAGAGGGTGAGACTTTGAAAAAGGAAAGAAAGAAAGAAAAAGAGAAAGAAAGAGAGAGAGAGAGAAGGAAGGAAGGGAGGGAGGGAGGGAGGAAGGGAGGGAGGGAAAGAAGAAAGAGAGAGAAAGAAAGAAAGAAAAGAAAGAAAGAAATTGACCACATGAGAGAAAGGTTTTAAGATACTGCTATTTGTGTGTCATGTAACCAAATGGCTGGGTCTCTCAACCAGGCTGGGAGAGGCTTGGTTTTGTCATCACCAGGTGACAAGCCTCACACATGCAAAATTTCCATTTACCTTCTCTGTGCCTCGCTCTTAGGCAGGGCGCAGTGGCTTACGCGTGTAATCTCAGCACTTTGGGAGGCCGAGGTGAACAGATCACTTGAGGCCAGCCATGATCGCAACACTGAACTCCAGGAATCAGAATGACGCTGGATTTCTCATCATAAATATTGCAGCTAGAAGACAATGGAAAGATGCCTTCAAAATTCTGAGGAAAAATTTATTTTCAATCTCAGAGCCTAGTTAAACCATAATCCAAGTGTGACTGGATAACAAACATGTATTTGAACACGCATGATCTCAAAAAATTGATCTCCCATACAACTAAATTTCTCAGTAAGCCCTAGCAGGATGATGTGTATCACAATGAGATCAGCATGGGCCCATAACGTGAGGACTCTAGCATTGATTAGAGACCAAGGAGGGTCTTCAGCAGTTTTTGGAAATAGTTCATCTATATTGGACCAGGAGGATGGAAAGCTTCAGGGGCAACATCAGCAAAATAGCTTTCCCACTGTGTCTGTCTATTTTGAGACCAGATTTAGTTATGGTGCAGACTTTGAATAGGTCATAGGCACAGAGAAAACCAACCAACAAGCTGGATGCGGTGGCTCATGCCTGTAGACCCAGCATTTTGCGAGGCCGACGCGGCAGATTATCTGAGGTCAGTAGTTCAAGACCAGCCTGACCAACATGATGAAACCCCCTCTCTACTAAATATACAAAAATTAGCTGGGCATACACCTGTAACCCCAGCTACTCAGGAGACTGAGGCAGGAGAATCACCTGAACCCGGGAGGCGGAGGTTGCAGTGAGCCGAGATTGCACCTTTGCACTTCAACCTGGACAACAGAGTGAGACTCCATCTCAAAAAAGAAACCAGGCTGGGCGCAGTGGCTCATGCTTGTAGTCCCAGCACTTCGGGAGGCCGAGGTGGGCAGATCACAAGGTCAGAAGTTCAAGACCAGCCTGGCCAATATAGTGAAAGCCCATCTCTACTAAAAATACAAAACAAACAAACAAACAAAAAATTAGCAGACCGTGGTGGTAGGCACCTGTAGTCCCAGCTACTCAGGAGGCTGAGGCAAGAGAATTGTTTGAACTGGGAGGCGGAGGTTGCAATGAGCCAAGACCACGACATTGCACTCTAGCCTGGGTGATAAACTGAGACTCTGTCTCAAAAAAAAAAAAAAAAAGAAAGAAAGAAAGAAAAGAAAAAGAGAAAGAAAGCCAACCAACAAGCAAAGCAAGGTTGTTTTGTTTTTGTCATTTGTTTGAGACAGGGTCTCGCTCTGTCACCCAGGCGGAAGTGCAATGGTGCAATCACAACTCACTGCAGCCTTGACCTCCCCAGCTCGTGTGTTCCTACCACCTCAGCCTCCTGAGTAGCTTGGATCACAGGCACTCAGCCTCCTGAGTAGCTGGGATTACAGGCACGCACCACCATGCCCCGCTAATTTTTTGTAGTTTTAGTAGAGACGGGGTTTCACCGTGTTGACCAGGATGGTCTCGATCTCTTGACCTCGTGATCCACCCGCCTCGGCCTCCCACAGTGCCAGCTAACTTTTAAACATCTTTTGTAGAGACAGTCTCAGTACATTGCCCAACCTGGTCTTGAACTCCTGGCCCAAGCGTTCCTCCCATTTCAAACTCCCAAAGTGCTGGGATGACAGCTGTGAGCCACCACACCCAGTCAAAGCAAGGTTGTTTTTACTGCCAGAGAAAATCGAAAGTTGTACAAGAAAGGACACGTAATCATGGTGCCCCGCATGGCTTAGCTGTGAACAATATTGTATGGTTACAACAAGAAAAGCAGTGAGTATCGACTTTTTTTTTTTTTTGAGATGGAGCCTTCCTCTGTTGTCCAGGCTGGAGTGCAGTGGCACGATCTGGGCTCACTGCAACCTCCGCCTCCCAGGTTCAAGTGATTCCCCTGCCTCAGCCTTGAGAGTAACAGATTATGGGTGCGCGCCACCACGCCCGGCTAATTTTTGTATTTTAGTAGAGACAGGGTTTCACCACGTTGGCAGGATGTCTCGATCTCCTCACCTGGTGATCCACCCGCCTCGGCCTTCCCAAGAGCTGGGATTATAGGCGTGAGCCACTGCGCCCGGCTGATTTTTTTAAATTGTAATACAATGATACTGGGAGGAATGAAGAAGGATGTGTATATGAGTGTGTGTCTATGTCCATTGTAAATTAGAGCAAAATTCTATTTCTAGAGTAAGTAATAGATTATATCCATGTAGGAACATTTTTAAATGACGGTAAATGTCTCATTTAGAAATAAGAAGATACACCACAAGAGGCTGAGCGCAGTGGCTCACACCTGTAATCCCAGCATTATGGGAGGCTGAGGCAGGTGGATCACTTGAGGTCAGGGGTTCGAGACCAGCCTGACCTATACGGTGAAACCTCATCTCTACTAAAAATACAAAAGTTAGCTGGGCATGGTGGCACACACCTATAGTCCCAGCTACATGGGAGGCTGAGGCAGGAGAACTACTTGAATCCGGGAGGCAAAGGTTGCAGTGAGCCAAGATAGTACCACTGCACTCCAGCCTGGGCGAGAAGAGAAAAACTCCATCTCAAAAAAAAAAAAAAAAAAAAGCAAAAAAACACCGCAAGAAAGAGCTAAGAGGCTGCAAGGGGTGGCTTTTGGGGAGCAGGGCTTGGGGTCAGAGAGAGATGAAACAGAGAACTGCTGAACTTTATCATAAACCGTATAATTCTATTTTATTCTTTTTTTTTTTTTTTTTTGAGACAGAGTCCTGCTCTTGTCACCCAGGCTGGAGTGCAGTGGTGCAATCTTGGCTCACTGCAACCTCTGCCTCGCAGGTTCTTCTGCCTCAGCCTCCTGAGTAGCTGGGATCATAGGTGCCCGCCACCACGCCCAGCTAATTTTTGTATTTTTAGTAGAGACAGGGGTTTCACCATGTTGGCCAGGTTGATCTTGAACTCCTGACCTAGTGACCTACCACCTCGGCCTCCCAAAGTGCTGGGATTACAGGCCTCAGCCACCGTGCCTGGCCCTATTTTATTCTTAAATGTGTGTACTGATATTACTTTTAAAAGTCAATTATCAAAAATTAATCTATAAATTAAATACAGTTCCATCCAAAATGTCATCATGATTTGTTGAGAAATGTCACACTTTTTTTTTTTTTTTTTGATACGGAGTTTCACTCATGTTACCCAGGCTGGAGTGCAATGGCGCAATCTCGGCTCACCGCAACCTCCGCCTCCTGGGTTCAGGCAATTCTCCTGCCTCAGCCTCCTGAGTAGCTGGGATTACAGGCACGCACCACCATGCCCAGCTAATGTTTTTTGTATTTTTAGTAGAGATGGGGTTTCACCATGTTGACCAGGATGGTCTCGATCTCTTGACCTCGTGATCCACCCGCCTCGGCCTCCCAAAGTGCTGGGATTACAGGCTTGAGCCACCGCGCCTGGCCCACACTTTTCTTATTAAAGTAAGTTAATTTTTTTTTTTTAGAAAAGGTCTTGTTGTGTCACCCAGGATGCAGTGCAGTGGCACGATCTCTGCTCATTGCAACCTCTGCCTCTAGGCTCAAATGATCCTCAAACCCGTGCCTCCTGAGTAGCAGCGATTACAGGCATGAGTCACCATGCTGGCTAATTTTTGTATTTTTTGTAGAGAGGGAATTTCATCATGTTGGCCATGCTAGTCTCAAACTCCTGAGCTCAACTGATCTGCCCGCCTTGGCCTCCCAAAGTGCTGGGACTGTAGGTGTGAGCCACGGCACCTAACCAACTAGATTAATTTTGAAAACCAGGAGTTACAGAAGGGGACTAACTCAATCAGATCAATCAGATTTTATAATATGCTGTGAAGCCATTGTCATAAAACCAGAATGTTGTTACCACAGGAACAGATACATACACCAGAGAACCAGAATAGAGAGCTCAGAAACAGACACGTGCATCTATAGGAATTTTATTTTTATTTTTATTTTTTGTGGATACACAGTGGGTGTGTATATTTATGGGGTACATGAGATACTTTGATACAGGCATGCAATGCATAATAATCACATCATGGTAAATGGTGAATGGGGTCTCCATCCCCTCAAGCATTTATCTTTTGTGTTACACATAATCCAGTTATATTCTTTTAGTTATTTTAACTGTACATTTAAATTATTATTGACTATGCTCACCCTGTTGTGCTATCATATTCCAGGTCTCATTTTTCTAACTGTGTTTTGTACCCATTAATCATCTGTAGAAATTTGATATGAAAATGACACTATAAATCAATATAGAAAGGACAAATTATTCAGTAGAAGGTAAAACTGTCTCACTACTTGAAGAAAAATAAATTATGATTCCAATAACCTACTATACATGAATCTGGACTCCAGGGGAATTAGATACCCAAATGTGAAAGATAAAAGAACACAAAAAAGATAGGAAACCTACTGGAAAAATGGGCAAAGGCTGTAATTAGGTAATGCCCAGGCTGGGAAATACAAATGACCGGCAGGCATAAGAAGAGATGTTTAGGCCAGGTGTGCTGGCTCATACCTGTAATCCCAGCACAGTGGGAGGCCGAGGCCAGTGGATCACTTAAGGTCAGGAGTTTGAGGCCAGCCTGGCCAACATGGTGAAAGTTTGTCTCTACTAAAAATACAAAAATTCCCTGGGCATGGTGGTGCATGCCTGTAATCCCAGCTACTCAGGAGGCTGAGGCAGGAGAATCGCTTGAACTCGGGAGGCAGAAGTTGCAGTAATCTGAGATCACACCACTGCACTCCCACCTAGACAACAGGGCCAGGCTCTGCCTCAAAAAAAAAAAAAAAAAAAAAAAAAATTAAAAAAAGAGATGTTCAAACTCACTAGTAATCAATGAAATGCAAGTTAAAACAATGAGATACCATTTTATACCTCACAGAGGGGCAAAAATTAGAAAATAGCAGGGTAAAAATGAGAGGAATGATCATCCTTCTGTCTCATCATGGGAATGTAAACCGGTGCAGATGTTCTAGAAACAAATGTGGCTGAATTGGGGAATTCAAGGATATAAAGACCCAGCAACCAAGGTCCAGGCCCGGTGGCTCATGCCTATAATCCCAGCACTTAGGGAGGCTGTGGCGGGGGGATCACGAAGTCAAGAATTGAGACCAGCCTGGCCAACATAGTGAAACCCCATCTCTACTAAAAATACAAAAAAATCAGCCAGACGTGGTGGTGGGCACCTGTAATCCCATTTGGGAGGCTGAGGCAGGAGAATCGCTTAAACCTGGGAGGCGGAGGTTGCAGTGAGCCAAGATCGCACCACTGCACTCCAGCCCGGGCAACAGTGCAAGCCTTCATCTCGATAAAATGAAGTAAAATAAAAACCGAGAAACCAGCAATCTCAGCCTGGGTTGGGGGTGAGTCTGTACATCCAAGAGTCCTCTAGTCCACAAGGGGTCATGTAGAAGGATGTTCGCTGCAGCTTTGTTGTAAAAAATGAGGAGCTGGGGCATGCTCGGTGCCCATCACTAGCAGAATATTGGGGTGCATCCCACGTGCTGCTACTCAGCAGTAGGACCTAGGAGCTAGGTGTACATGTAGCAGCAGGAGGAGGTCATAACAACAGTGTTGGGGCTGGGCGCGGTGGCTCACGCCTATAATCCCAGCACTTTGGGAGGCTGAGGTGGGCAGATCACTTGAGGTCAGGAGTTCGAGAACAGCCTGGCCAACATGGTGAAACCCCGTCTCTACTAAAAATACAAAAATTAGCTGGGTGTGTGGTGGTGCGTACCTGGTAATCTCAGCTACTCGGGAACTGAAACAGAATAATTGCTTAAACCTGGGAGGTGGATGTTGCAGTAAGCCAAGATTGTGTCACTGCACTTCAGCCTGGGCAACAAAGCAAGACTCCATCAGAAAAAGAGAGAGAGAGAGAGAGAGAGAGAGAGAGAGAGAGAGAGAGAGAGAGAAAACAGTGTTATAAAGGAATAAAAAAAGATTCTTAGACCAATACTGTTCATTTAAATTTAAAACATACATCGAATGTGGCTTTTGTTGCAGAAATAATAAGAACAAAAATAGAAAGGAAATAAAAAAGAAAAAAACATAACCCGAAACAGGAGTATGTTTTCTACTACACCTACGTTTCCAAGGGTACATTTCAAACACATAACAGTGGGTATTTATGTGGGAGGGGAAGGGAATGTAGACCAAGAGTAAGAGTGGGGTTCAAATGAGTGAAAGACCTTGCAAGACCACGTGGCCACGAACTGAGGAATCCTGTGAGCTCTACTCAGCACACAAGACATCCCCAGCCCCCGATAGCCTTTTTAATGCAAGACCACGTGGCCACGAACTGAGGAATCCTGTGAGCTCTACTCAGCACACAAGACATCCCCAGCCCCCGATAGCCTTTTTAATGCGATTTCAGCAAAAAATCTCAGTGGGGTTTCTTTCTTTCTTTTATTTTTCCTTTTTTTTTTTTTGGCAAAGTTTCAGTCTTGTTGCCCAGGCTGGAGTGCAGTGATGTGATCTCGGCTCACTGCAACCTCCGCCTCCCAGGTTCAAGCAATTCTCCTGCCTCAGCCTCCATAGTAGCTGGGAATACAGGCTGAGCCACCACACTGGCTAATTTTTTGTATTTTTAGTAGAAACGGGGTTTCACCATGTTAGCCAGGCTGGTCTCGAACTTCCGACCTCAGGTGATCCGCCTGCCTTGGCCTCCCAAAGTGCTGGGATTACATGCTCAGCCAATATTCTCAGTGGAATTTCTTGAGGCCTTTGCAACATAATTCTAAAGGTTTTCTGGAATAATATATCATAAAGGAAAAGTTTGAAAACTTTGAAAAAGAAGAACATCTATTAGTGACTTGGCCTACCAGATAATAGAATGTATAAATAATGCAACAGTCACTAGAACAGTATGCTACGGGCACTGGAATGGGCACAATAATCAATAGAAGAGGGAAAAAAAAAACAGGCAGAAATAGACCTCAAGAATTATCAAAAGCTATTAGATAATAAGAGTGGCATCAATTGGCCGGGCACAGTGGCTCCTGCTTGTAATCCCAGCACTTTGGGATGCCAAGGTGGGTGGATCACTTGAGGTCAGGAGACCAGCCTGGCCAACTTGGCAAAACCCCGCCTCTACTAAAAATACAAAAATTAGCCAGGCGTGAAGTGTGGCGGCATGCCTGTAATCCCAGCGACTCAGGAGGCTGAGGCAGGAAAATCGCTTGAACCCAAGAGGCAGAGGTTGCAGTGAGCTGAGACCGAGCCACTGCATTCCAGCCTGGGTGACAGAGTGAGACTCTGTCTCAATAAATAAATAAATAAATAAAAATCCAAAAAAATTAGCTGAGCATGGTGGCACACACCTGTAATCCCAACTACTCGGGAGGCTGAGGCAGGAGAATCGCTTAAATCCAGGAGACGAAGGTGGCAGTGAGCCGAGATTGTGCCACTTCATTCCTGCCTGAGCAACAAGAGTGAAACTCCTGTCTCAAAAAAAAAAAAAAAAAAAAAAAAAAGGCATAAATCAGTGGGGAAAGGTTGAATTTATCAAATGATGTTGGAAAAAATTACTGACAATTTGAGGGTGAAGCTAGAAAAATACAGAGCAAGGATTAAGACCTTTGAAAGTAAGGTGGGACAACATCGGGAGACCACATCTCTACGAATAATTTTTTAAAAATTAGCTAGGATTGGTGCCACATGCCTGTGGTCCCAGCTACTCAGGAGTAAGGTAGAAGGATCACTTCAGCCTGGGAGGTTGAGTCTTCAGTGGGCTATGATCATGCCATTGCACTCTAGGTGACAGAGGAGACCCTGTCACACATCCACACACAAAGACCTTTGAAAGTAAACAGACTTGGGGCTTGAATGCCAGTTTTGCCACTAATTAGTTGTGTAAATTGCCGGCAAGATACTTAATTTCCCAAAGCCTAATTTCTCCCTTATTTAAAAGCAAGGTAATAAAAATGACTACCTCACATGATTATGAAGATTAAAAGGAATAATGAGTATAAAAAAGTAAAAACGTGATGCCTATTGCACAGAATGTACCTCATACAAGTTAGCTATTATTATGTCCACTCTGTACCACATGCAAAATGAAACCATAAATGTTCTAGAGCCGGGCGCGGTGGCTGAAGCCTGTAATCCCAGCACTTTGGGAGGCCGAGGCGGGGGGATCACGAGGTCAAGAGATCGAGACCATCTTGGTCAACACGGTGAAACCCCGTCTCTACTAAAAATACAAAAAATTAGCTGGGCATGGTGGCGCGTGCCTGTAATCCCAGCTAGTCAGGAGGCTGAGGCTGACGCAGGAGAATTGCCTGAACCCAGGAGGCGGAGGTTGCGGTGAGCCGAGATCGCGCCATTGCACTCCAGCCTGGGTAACAAGAGTAGTGAAACTCCGTCCCAAAAAAAAAAAAAAAAATGTTCTAGAAAGAAAATGAGTACTAATAGGATTGTGGATACTAGAGCACTTCCTAAATATGACACTAAGGGTAGAAAACATGAAGGAAAAGATAATAGTTCTGACTACCAAAACAAAACAAAAAAATCCGCCACATTTTTTTTTTTTTTCTGAGACAGGGTCTCACTCTGTCGCCCAGGCAGTACAGTGGCACAATCTCAGCTCACCCACAACCTCTGCCTTCTGGGTTCAAGCAATTTTCCTGCATCAGCCTCTGGAGTAGCTGGGATTACTTATAGGCACACGCTAATTTTTGTAGAGATGAGGTTTCATCATGTTGGCCAGGCTGGTCTCAAACTCCTGGCCTCAAGTGATCCACCTGCCTTGGCCTCTCAAAGTGCTGGGATTACAGGCATGAGTCACCGCACCTGGCTCACCAAATTTTTTGATGCCAAAAATCCCCTCACAAAGTCATAACACAAATGGCAAACTGGGGGAAATATTTGCAATATATGTGATAGACAAGTGGTGAATGGCCTCTTACTAATCCACGAGGAAAAGGTGGATACAGCAATAGAAAAATGCACCAAGAACATTAACAAACAGGCCAGGCATGGTGGCTCATGCCTGTAATCTCAGCACCTTGGGAGCCCGAAGCCAGTGGATAGTTTGAGTCCAGGAGTTCAAGACCAGCCTGGGTAACATGGCAAAAAGCCATCTCTGTCAAAAACAAAACAAAACAGCCGGGCGCAGTGGCTCATGCCTGTAATCCCAGCACTTCGGGAGGCTGAGGCGGGTGGATCACGAGGTCAAAAGATTGAGGCCATCCTGGCCAACATGGTGAAACCCTGTCTCTGCTAAAAATACAAAAATTAGGGCCGGGTGCGGTGGCTCACGCCTATAATCCCAGCACTTTGGGAGGCCGAGGCGGGTGGATCATGAGGTCAAGAGATCGAGACCATCCTGGTCAACATGGTGAAACCCTGTCTCTACTAAAAATACAAAAAATCAGCTGGGCATGGTGGCGCGTGCCTGTAATCCCAGCTACTCAGGAGGCTGAGGCAGGAGAATTGCCTGAACCCAGGAGGCGGAGGTTGCGGTGAGCCGAGATCGCGCCATTGCACTCCAGCCTGGGTAACAAGAGTGAAACTCCGTCTCAAAAAAAAAAATAAAAAAAATACAAAAATTAGCTGGGTGTGGTGGTGGGCACCTGTAATCCCAGCTATTCGGGAGGAGAATTGCTTGAACCCAGGAGGCGGAGGTTGCAGTGAGCTGCAGTGATCATGCCACTGCACTCCAGTCTGGCAACAGAGTGAGACTCCGTCTCAAAAAACAAAACAAAACAAACCAACCAAAAGAGATTACAAATATATAAATGGGGGAGGGGGATGTTCAATCTCACTAATAATATAAACGAAAAAGAAATCCCATTTATCACACATTAAATTAGTACAATACGTTTTATGATAATATTCCATTTCACTAAGTATACCTTTTTGTTTTGTTTTGTGTTGTTTTTTGAGACAGAGTCTCACTGTTGCCAGGCTGGAGTGCAGTGGCAGATCTTGGCTCACTGCAGCCTCTGCCTCCTGGGTTCAAGCAGCTCTCCTGCCTCAGCTTCCCGAGTAGCTGGGATTACAGGTGCACACCACCATGCCCAGGTAATTTTTTGTATTTTCAGTAGAGACAGGGTTTCACCATGTTGGCCAGGCTGGTCTCAAACTCCTGACCTCAGGTGATCTGCCCACCTCAGCCTCCCCAAGTGCCAGGATTACAGGTGTGAGCCACTGTACCTCACCTTGTTTTTTTTGGCGGGGCGGTTTTGTTTTTTTTGAGATGGAGTCTCACTCTGTTACCCAGGCTGGAGTACAGTGGTTCGATCTTGCCTCACTGCAGCCTCTGCCTCCTGAGTTCAAGTGATTCTTCTGCCTCAGCCTCCTGCATATCTGGGACAATAGGTGGGCGTACCTGTAGTCCCAGTTACTTGGGAGTCTGAGATGCAAGGATTGCTTGAGCGCAGGAGGTCAAGGCTACAGTGAACTATGATCGTGCCACTGCACTCCAGCCTGGGCAACAGAGCAAGACTCCATCTCAGGAAAAAAATATAGGCATAAAAGCCAGTGGAAGACAACAGGGGGGAGCTGGAAAAAGCTGAGCAGATGCACCCATTGCACGGAGAAAGCATCGCAGAGACACACAGAGTGGCTTGCTCCCAGCAGAATGACTGTCTCCTGCTTTCCCTGAGGCTCTGTGCTTCATTTTTACTTGTCTCAAATCCCATTATCTTTTACACTGAACCTTCATTTACTTGACCTATTTCCAGCTGGTTTCTTTTTCTTGCAACCAAAAAGCATTCTGGCTGGAACATGACATTGGTGAGACAGAGGCAATATGGCTGCTTCCATATACCTGGAGGCCAGTATCAGACGCTTTGAAAAGCAAATCCTGGCCAGGCGCGATGGCTTATGCCTGTAATCCCAGCACTTGGGAGGCTGAGGCAGGCAGATCACCTGAGGTTAGGAGTTCTAGACCAGACTGGCCAAACAAGGCAAAACCCCATCCCTACTAAAAGTACAAAAATTAGCCAAACATAGTGGCGTGTGCCTTCCCAGCTACTCAGGAGGCTCAGGCAGGAGAAGTGCTTGAACCCAGGAGGCAGAGGTTGTAGTGAGCTGAGATCGTGCCACTGCACTCCAGCCTGGGCGACAGGGTGAGACTCTGTCTCAAAAACGAGAAAAAAAGAAAACAGGCAGAAGACCTGGATTTGAATGTAGGTGGTCTCACTGAATGCTTTGTCATCTTGGGCAAAGCACCCAGCTTCTCTCCATCTCTTCATCTGTAAAATGGAAGTAATAATATTTTATTCCTACCTCAAAGGGCTGAGATTCAAATGAGAATATGTAATTAAATATACGGTACTTTGTAAATTGTAAAAAATAGCAGAATGTGTCACTTGTATATCCACAAACCTCACCAGACTTTGGTACAAAGAAGGAAAGCAATTGTTGGCTGGGCGTAGTGGTGCACGCTTGTAATCCCAGAACTGAACTTTGGGAGGCCAAGGTGGGCAGATCACCTGAGGTCAGGAGCTCCACAGCAGCCTGGGCAACATGGTGAAACCTGTCTCTACTAAAAATACAAAAATTAGCTGGGCATGGTGGCACAGGTCTGTAATCCCAGCTACTCGGAAGGCTGAGGGAGGAGGATCACTTGAACCCAGGAGGCAGAGATTGCAGTGAGCCGAGGTCGCGCCACTGCACTCCAGCCTGGGCGACAGAGAAAGACTTTATCTCAAAATACAGAGGGCTGGGCGCGCTCACGGCTGTAATCCCAGCACTTTTGGAGGCTGAGGTGGGGAAAACACGAGTTCAAGAGATCGAGATCATCCTGGCCAACATGGTGTATCCCCGTCTCTACTAAGAATAGAACAATTAGCTGGGCATGATGGCACATGCCTGTAGTCCCAGTTCCTTGGGACGCTGAGGCAGGACAGTCGCTTGAACCTGGGAGGTAGAGGTTGTAGTGAGCTGAGATTGCGCCACTGTCTCAGCTTGGGCAACAGAGCAAGACTCCATCTCACCAAAAAGAGAAAAAAGAAAAGTGTTGTATATAACATAATATGGTAGTTAAGAATAAGCTGGTTTCTCGAAATGGTGCTGGAACAATTGGATATTAATATGCAAGAAAGGGAACCTTGATCATATATGAATCATATACCTAAATTTAAACCGAAACTAGAAACTTTCCCTTTTTTTCTCTTTTTTTTTTTTTTTTTTTTTTTTTTGAGACGGAGTTTCACTCTTGTTACCCAGGCTGGAGTGCAATGGCGCGATCTCGGCTCACCGCAACCTCCGCCTCCTAGGCTCAGGCAATTCTCCTGCCTCAGCCTCCCGAGTAGCTGGGATTACAGGCACGCGCCACCATGCCCAGCTAATTTTTTGTATTTTTAGTAGAGACGGGGTTTCACCATGTTGACCAGGATGGTCTCGATCTCTTGACCTCGTGATCCACCCGCCTCGGCCTCCCAAAGTGCTGGGATTACAGGCGTGAGCCACCGCGCCCGGCCTTTCCCTTTTTTTTTTCTTTTGAAACAGAGTCTTGCTCTGTCACCAGGCTGGATTACAATGGCGAAATCTCGGCTCACTGCAACCTCCACCTGTTGGGTTCAAGGGATTCTCCTGCCTCAGCCTCCCAAGTAGCTGGGACTACAGGTGCGTGCCACCATGCTCAGCTAATTTTTCTATTCCTAGAAGAGATGGGGTTTCACCATATTGGCCAGGATGGTTTCAATCTCGTGATCCACCTGCCTCGACCTCCCAAACTGCTGGGGTTACAGGCATGAGCCACCACACACACCCGGCCTAAAACTATAAACTTTCTAGAAGAAAGTATTTGTGACTTAGGCAAAATTTTATAGATAATACAAACAAGAAAACCTGAACCAGAAAAAATGCTTAAATTAGATTCAATAAATGAAAACCCCTACTCTCCAAAAACACTTAAGAAAATGAAGGGCTGGGCACGGTGGCTCATGCCTGTAATCCCAGCACTTTGGGAGGCCGAGGTGGGTGGATCACCTGAGGTCAGGAGTTCAAGACCAGCCTGGCCATGGTGAAACCCCATCTTTAAAAAAAAAAAAAAAAAAAAGAAAGAAAATGAAAAGAAGTCCAGGCACTGTGGCTTACGCCTGTAATCCCAGCACTTTGGGAGGCTGAGAGGTGGGCGAATCACCTGAGGTCAGGAGTTCAAGACCAGCCTGGCCAACAAGATGAAACCCCAGCCGGGCGCGGTGGCTCAAGCCTGTAATCCCAGCAATTTGGGAGGCCGAGGCGGGTGGATCATGAGGTCAAGAGATCGAGACCATCCTGGTCAACATGGTGAAACCCCGTCTCTACTAAAAATACAAAAC
>NW_022437076.1:3007041-3009543 GCF_009761245.1 Sapajus apella
TTTTTTTTTTTGAGACGGAGTTTCACTCATGTTACCCAGGCTGGAGTGCAATGGCGCCATCTCGGCTCACCGCAACCTCCGCCTCCTGGGTTCAGGCAATTCTCCTGCCTCAGCCTCCTGAGTTTAACCCTCCTGGGATTACAGGCACGCACCACCATGCCCAGCTAATTTTTTGTATTTTTAGTAGAGACGGGGTTTCACCATGTTGACCAGGATGGTCTCGATCTCTTGACCTCGTGATCCCCCCGCCTCGGCCTCCCAAAGTGCTGGGATTACAGGCTTGAGCCACCGTGCCCAGCGCCATCTCTATTTAAAAAAAAAAAAAAGAAAAAAAAAAAAAAGAGAAAATGAAAAGACAAGATACAAATTAGAAGAAAATATTTTTAAAACACATATCTGATAAAAAGCTTTGTATCTGGGGCTGGGCGTGGTGGCTCATATCTGTAATCCCAGTGCTTTGGGAGGTTTAGGCAGGTAGATCACTTGAGGTTAGGAGTTCAAGACCAGCTTGGCCAATACAGTGAGAACCCCCCACCTCTATTAAACATTTTAAAAAAGGGCTGGACGAGGTGGCTCAAGCCTGTAATCCCAACACTTTGGGAGGCTGAGGCAGGTGGATCATGAGGTCAGGAGTTCAAGATCAGCCTGGCCAACGTGGTGAAACCCCACCTCTACTAAAATACAAAAATTAGCCGGGCATGGTGGCACACACCTGTAATCTCAGCTACTCGGGAGGCTAAGGCAGGGAATTGCTTAGACCCGGGAGGCGGAGGTTGCAGTGAGCCGATATCCTGCCACTGCACTCCAGCCTGGCAACAGAGCAAGACTCCTCTCAAAATTAAAATTAAAATTAAAAAAGGAAAAAAGTGGGCAAAATATATAAAATAGACCTCTACTAGGTAAGAGAAAACGATGGCAAATAAGCACATGAAAAAAAGTTCAATATCATTGGCCATTGGGTGCAAATTAAAACCATAATATACCACCACACACCTATTAGAGTGGTTAAAATACAAATAAATTCATAGGCTGGACGCAGTGGCTCACACCTGTAATCCCAGCCCTTTGGGAGGCCGAGGAGGGTGAATCATGAGGTCAGGAGTTCAAGACCAGCCTGGCCAACATGTTGAAACCCTGTCTCTATGTAAATAAATAAATAAATAAATAATAAATGCATAACACCAAATGTTACAGAGGATACAGAATGACTGGAACTTTCATACATATACGTTGCAAGTAGGAATGTGAAAAGGGAACAGCCACTTTGGAAAACAGGCATTTATTGTTTTTTAATGTATTATTATTATTATTATTATTAATTTGAGATAGGCTCTTGCTCTATCTCCCAGGCTGGGGTGCAGCGGCAGGATCACAGCTTACTGCAGCCTTGACCTTCTGGGCTCAATCAATCCTCCCACCTCAGCCTTCCGAGGAGCTGGGACTACAAGTGCAACTACCGTGCCCAGCTAATTTTTCTCTTTGTTTCGAAGAGCTAGGGTTTTGCCTGCACTGGTCTCCAATGCCTGGGCTCAAGTGATCAGCCCTCCTTGGCCTCCCAAAGCGTTGAGAAAGCAGGTGTGAGCCATTAGGCTCACATGGTGGCACATGCCTGTAATCCCAACTACATGGGAGGCTGAGGCAGGAGAATCACTTGAACCCAGGAGGCAGAGGTTGCAGTGAGCCGAGATTGTATCACTTCTTTCCAGCCTGGGCAACAGAGTGAGACTCCGTATTAAAAAAAAAAAAAAAAAAGAAAAGAAAAAGAAAAAGATTGCTTTGCTGCTCCTGGGTTCTAGATGTTTTTGGGACCCTGTTGCATACCTGTCTGTCAGTGCTATGAAAGCACCCCTCTATCCTTTCAAAACTGCCCTTTTTTTTCCCGTAGGCTCACTCAAATTGGTTTCTGTTCTTTAGAACAAAGAGTCCTACCTACTACAATAGAGGTAAAATGAGTTATCATGCGGTAGAAAGACACGGCTTGGACCCAACCCATGGGGAGTGAGAAGGAGAGCTGACTTTTTGGGCAATGGATGCTATGAGCCAGAGACAGAATCCTCCCCTCTTCTGTTCTTTATAAAATAAATTGCATGAAAGGTTTAGGCCAGTTGAGTGAACATTAGCTATGCAAAGTGAACAAGGGAGGGTATTATCCAGGTTAAACTATTATTTGTTTCCAGCTGGGAAGGAGCAGGGAGGATAAGGAGGAGGAGGGAGAAAATCTGGGAGTAAGAAAAGCCAGGCCGGGCGCGGTGGCTCAAGCCTGTAATCCCAGCACTTTGGGAGGCCGAGGCGGGTGGATCACGAGGTCAAGAGATCGAGACCATCCTGGTCAACATGGTGAAACCCCGTCTCTACTAAAACTACAAAAAATTAGCTGGGCATGGTGGCGCGTGCCTGTAATCCCAGCTACTCAGGAGGCTGAGGCAGGAGAATTGCTTGAACCCAGGAGGCGGAGGTTGCAGTGAGCCGAGATCGCGCCATTGCACTCCAGCCTGGGTAACA
>NW_022437076.1:3009643-3017950 GCF_009761245.1 Sapajus apella
AAAAAAAAAAAAAAAAAAAAAAAAAAAAAAAAAAAAAAAAAAAAAAAGAAAAGCCAGTGGAGGAGGGGAGGAAAAAAACTGACGTGATGTGGTAGCAGCAAATGTTTATATATTCACATTTGGAGACTTCTTACCTTCGGATGAAAAATGCTGGCCAATTGCCAGGTTTTCGTATGAAAGTTAGGAATTCGTAATACATTTAAGTTCACTGTCAATAAATTAACCTTCCACAAAATCAGCTTTCTGACACATTTCCAGACATTTCTCCAAAGCATCCCAGGAGAAATCCTGACTTCCTTCACAAGCAGAATTAAGTAGGAGTTTGAGTTTCTCTGCCATGTTCCTGCCTTTGCCGTTAGCTGGGATGAACAGAATGAATGATGCACAGAGGCGGGTGAGACAATGGGGCTGATTCATGGTTTGGAAAAACAGGGAATTGTCACAGAGCTAACACTGGACCTCCTTTTTGCCGAGGACACTGCAATGTTTAGCTGAAAGCATCTTGTCTGGATTCTTCCAACCACTGGGTAAGCATCTAAATGAGGAAAGCAATATGGGGGTCCCAGGATCCCTGGGGGCGCTTAAAACAACCCTGAGATATCCTGGCAAAGCTTGTGATCTTTGTAAACAAGCAGAGAGATGTTTTTCAAATAACTGTTAATTTCATTAAGAAGCCTAATTTTAAGGTCCCAGAACAGGCATTTCTTTCTATGCTAGGATCATCTCTGAGTTTTATATCTGTATCCATTCCTAGTAGCTTAGTGTGGATGTCAGTGTTAGTTAAGCTTACATGTGGTTGGGCATTTTCACCTGAGCTTCAGAAAGAATTTACCCTTAGAATAGACTACATTTAACCAAACTAAAGTTAATGGGCAATTTAGAACTACTTACATTTTTATGGTTATCATATTATACAAACTGTTTTGTGACTTTTTCATTGAACACTATAGTTTGAAAATATTAACTTGTCAACAAATTTTAATCTATAAAATTGTAATGGACAATTTGGGCCCAGCACAGTGGGTAACACCTGTAAACCCAGCACTTTGGGAGGCTGAGGTGGGCAGATCACCTGAAGTCAGGAGTTCAAAAAGAGATAACTTCAAATAGATGTGTAGTGTTTGACTCTATGGATGAACTAATGAACCGTCATTTTTTTTTTTTTTTTTTTGAGACGGAGTTTCGCTCTTGTTACCCAGGCTGGAGTGCAATGGCGCGATCTCGGCTCACCGCAACCTCCGCCTCCTGGGTTCAGGCAATTCTCCTGCCTCAGCCTCCTGAGTAGCTGGGATTACAGGCACGCACCACCATGCCCAGCTAATTTTTTGTATTTTTAGTAGAGACGGGGTTTCACCATGTTGACCAGGATAGTCTCGATCTCTTGACCTCGTGATCCACCCGCCTCAGCCTCCCAAAGTGCTGGGATTACAGGCTTGAGCCACCGCGCCCGGCTGTTTTTGTTTTTAAGATGGGGTTTCACCATGATGGCCAGGCTGGTCTTGAACTCCTGACCTCAGGTGATCCACCCACCTCGGCCTCCCAAAGCACTAGGATTACAGGTGCGAGCCACCGTGCCTAGCCTGAACCATCATTTGTTTACCTACTCCCTTGCTGAAGGACAATTAGGTTGTTTTTTATTTTTTATAGCAATAAATCATGATTCAGTAAAACTTATTGTAGATAAATTTTTGCACACTTTCTTATTTTCCTATAAAAAAATTCTAGATTTTGTCTAGCTGGGTCGGAAGAGATGCATTTTTTAATATTTTTGCCTCATTTCATACTGAGCTATTGCCCTCTGGAATATAATTTATACCTTTGCCAAGCATAAAAGCTACTTTACTTCACACACTTGGCTCTCCAGTTTAACTTTATTTAGTTAATTTTCTTTTCTTTCTTTTTTTTTTTTTTTTTTGAGGTGGAGTTTCACTCTTGTTACCCAGGCTGGAGTGCAATGGCGCAATCTCGGCTCACCGCAACCTCCACCTCCTGGGTTCAAGCAATTCTCCCGCCTCAGCCTCCCGAGTAGCTGGGACTACAGGTGCGCTCCACCATGCCCAGCTAATTTTTGTATTTTTAGTAAAGATGGGGTTTCACCATGTTGACCAGGATGGTCGCAGTCTCTTGACCTCATGATCCACCCACCTCGGCCTCCCAAAGTGCTGGGATTATAGGCGTGAGCCACCGCGCCTGGCCA
Source organism: Sapajus apella (assembly GCF_009761245.1). Lineage (NCBI taxonomy): Eukaryota > Metazoa > Chordata > Mammalia > Primates > Cebidae > Sapajus > Sapajus apella. Next base: position 3,011,841 of record NW_022437076.1, read on the forward strand.
GTTAATTTTCTTTTTTAAAGGGGATTTTCTTGAGTTTTCCAGGGAAGTGAGCATACAATCTACAAATAATAGTGACCTTTGGAGTGTTTTCGTGTGTTTCATCTACTAGATAAGCAAAGTCACAAGAATGTATGTTTTAGCATTGGTAAGAATGGGGGTAAATGGATGGTCTCAAACCCTATAAGTATAAATCAGTAAGTATTTTTGGAGGATAATTTGAGACTGAAAAATTTAAAATTGCATAGCCTTTGACCTAGCAACTTCACTTCTAGAAGATTATTCTTCAAAAGTGAGCAAAGATAGATGGATAAAGGTATTCATTGAAGCACTTTTTCTTAATAGCAAAAATAAAAATGAAAAATTCACCAGTAAGAAATGGTTAAATAGGCCAGATAAGGTGGCTCATGCCTGTAATCCCAGCACTTTGGGAGGCTGAGGTGGTGGATTACTTGACTCCAGGAGTTTGAGACCAGCCTGGCCAACATGGCGAAACCCTGTCTCTATTAACAAAAACAAAAACAAAAAGTAGCCAGGGGACGTGCCACACACCTGTCGTCCCAACTACTTAGGGGGAGGCTGAGGCAGGAGAATAGCTTGAACCTGGGAGTTGGATATTGAAGTGAGCCAAGATCCCACTACTGCACTCCAGCCTGGGCACAGAGCAAGACTCTGTCTCCAAAAAAAAAAAAAAAAAGAAAGAAAGAAATGGTTAAACACATGACATTAGCTATTACTATGAAACACTATACAGCCATTAAAGAGAATAAGTTAGATCTCTAGCACCAAACTGGAAATTGGTCCATGCAATTTTGTTAAATTGATAAAGTATGTTGCAGGACAATAGTATTTTATGATCCCAGTTTTATTTTTCAAAATCCAGGTATACATACTTAGAAATATATATGCCTACATATGCATAGAAAAGTGTCTGAAAAAGACACATCAAACTGTTGAAGGTGATTACCTCAGAGAAATGAAATTGATAGAATAACAGGAATGTTTACTTTTTACTTTATAGGTTGTTTTAACTTTTTTTTTTTTGAGATGGAGTGCAGTGGCGCCATCTTGGCTCACCACAACCTCTGCCTCCAGGGTTCAAGCAATTCTCCTTCCTCAGCCTTCCTAGTAGCAGAGATTACAGGCATGTGCCACCACATCGAGATAATTTTTTTGTATTTTTAGTAGAGACTGGGTTTCTTCATGTTGGTCAGGGTGGTCTTGACCTCCCGACCTCAAGTGATCCACCCACCTTGGTCTCCCAAAGTGCTGAGTTTACAGTCATAAGCCACCACTTCTGGCCTTAAGTTTTTATAAATATTTATTCCTCTAAAAAAGAGGAAACTAATGTGTCTCTTCTTTCCAATTTTATGTCATTTCTTTTTTTTTTTTGAGACGAGTTTCGCTCTTGTTACCCAGGCTGGAGTGCAATGGCGCGATCTCGGCTCACCGCAACCTCCGCCTCCTGGGTTCAGGCAATTCTCCTGCCTCAGCCTCCCGAGTAGCTGGGATTACAGGCACGCGCCACCATGCCCAGCTAATTTTTTGTATTTTTAGTAGAGACGGGGTTTCACCATGTTGACCAGGATGGTCTCGATCTCTTGACCTCGTGATCCCCCCGCCTCAGCCTCCCAAAGTGCTGGGGTTACAGGCGTGAGCCACCGCGCCCGGCCTCTTTTTCTTATCTTATTACATTAGATTGGAATTTTGAGAGCAATTGTTACTAAACATAGTAATGGCGACATCCTTGTCTTGCTCCTGACTTTAGTAGTTACCTTTGGCCAGATGTGGTGGCTCATGCCTGTAAAATCCTACTTTAAGTCACTCCTTCATAAAACTTCCCTTAAGCCTTCTCGGTGAGAATTGATCTTTTACTCTACTAGTTAAATAAAACTACCAGAAAGTGACCAAAACTTTGTTTTACCCCGGTCGGGTGTAGTGGCTCACACCTGTAATCTTAGCACTTTGGGAGGCCAAGGCGGGTGGATCACTTGAGGTCAGGAGATGGAGACAAGCCTGGCCAGCATGGCGAAATCCCATCTGTAATGAAAATTCAAAAATTAGCCAGGGATGGTAGAATGTGCCTGTAGTCCCAACTAATAAGGAGGCTGAGGCAGGAGAATTGCTTGAACCCAGGAGGCAGAGCTTGCGGTGAGCCGAGATCATACCACTGCACTCCAGCGGCCTGGGTGACAAAGCTAGACTTTGTCTAAAAAAAAAAAGTAAAAGAAAAAAGAAAGAAAGGGCAAGGTGGCTCACACCTGTAATTCCAGCACTTTGGAAGGCCGAGGTGGGGCGATCACCTGCGATCAGGCGTTCCAGACCAGCCTGACCAACATGGAGAGAAACCCTGTCTCTACTAAAAATACAAAATTAGCCAGGCCTGGTCACACATGCCTATAATGCCAGCTACTCGGGAGGCTGAGGAAGGAGAATCTCTTGAACCTGGGAGGCGGAGGTTTTGGTGAGCTGAGATTGTGCCATTGTACTCAAGCGTGGTCAACAAGAGTGACACTCTGTCTCAAAAGTAAAATAATATTAAATTAAATTGGCTGGGCTTGGTGGCTCATGCCTGTAATTCCATCACTTTGGGAGGCCGAGGCAGGCAAATCATGAGGTCAAGAGATCAAGACCATCCTGGCCAACGCAAGGAAACCTTCGTTAAAAAATTTTTTAAATAAAAAATTAAATTAAAAAAATAAATAAATAAAATTTGGCTGGGCACGGTGGCTCACGCCTGTAATCCCAGCACTTTGGGAGGCTGAGGCAGGCAGATCACAAGATCAAGAGATCAAGACCATCCTGGCCAACATGGTGAAACCCTGTCTCTACTAAAAATACAAAAATTAGCTGGGCATGGTGGCATGTGCCTGTAGTTCCAGCTACTTGGGAGGCTGAGGCAGGAGGATCACTTGAACCCAGGAGGCGGAGGTTGCAGTGAGCCGAGATTGCGCCACTGCATTCCAGCCTGGTGACAGAGCAAGACTCTGTCTCAAAAAAAAAAAAAACAAAAAAAACCCCAGAAAATTTGTTCTACCCTTTGCCTGGTTTAGGTGGTGACATACCAAATAAATTTGATACATTTTTTTGTATTATGTTTCTTCATATTAGAACTTCAAAAATTAGGCCTGGTGCAGTGGCTCACGCCTATAATCCCAGCACTTTAGGAGGCTGAAGTGGGCAGATCACGAGGTCAAGAGTTCTAGACCATCCTGGCCAACATGGTGAAACCCCATCTCTACTAAAAATACAAAAATTAGCTGGGCATAGTGGTGTGCACTTGTAGTCCCAGCTAGTCAGGAGGCTGAGGTGGAAGAATCACTTGAACCTGGGAGGCAGAGGTTGCAGTGAGCCGAGATTGCACCACTGCACCCCCGCCTGGTGACAGAGTGAGACTCCGTGTCAAAAAAACAAAAAACCTTCAAAAATTATATATATATTATCTATATATATAGTGCGTAAATATAGATAATATATATGTATAAAGTGTGTATATATATAACATATATATAAAGTGACATTTATCCAAAGAAAAAAAATGACAAGATGTCCATCCCTTGGCTCCCTTCCCTCCCCCCTCCAACTACTCCTCAGCCCCCCAAGGTTGAACCCTGGCTGCGACTAGGTAGCAGGACAGCCCCTCAGATGAGGTCAGCAACACTGAGGGGCACGTCCTGAATAGGGGTGTTATAGAAGGTCTCTGTCTCGAAGAGTCCTCTTGACTTCCTCTGTCACCATGTTAATAGCCATAGCCACACCCTTATGGCCAAACTGTCCACCTCACAGAGTCTGTGGATATAGTTTTCCCTGTTGGTGGGAAGGTCATAGCTGATGACTAAAGAAACGTGCTGTACATCAATGGCTCCGGCCAGCAAGTCAGCGGTACTAAAACTCTGCTAGAGCCGGAAGCAAACGCCCTTCTTATCACATCTCATTCCTTTTGGTCCATATCTCCATGCATGGCAGAGAGAGTGTGAGAGTGAAATCTTGAGCATGCACCTTCTCGGCGAGCCAGTCCACCTTCCTTCAGGTGCGGATGAAGGTGACTGCCTGGCTGATGGTCAGGGTTTCATGCAACTCACACACATTGGGTCTGGCATCTAGCTTCAACTCCTGCCTTTCCACATTGATGTAGAATTGGCAGATACCCTCCAGGGTCAACTCTTCCATCTTTTTTTTTTTTAAAAGATGGGGTTTCACCATGACGACTAGGCTGGTCTTGAACTCCTGACCTCAGGTGATCCACCCACCTTGGCCTCCCAAAGTGCTAGGATTACAGGTGTGAGCCACCACGCCTGGCCTTTTTTTTTTTTTTTTTTTTTGCAGACAGAGTGTTGCTCTGTCACCAGGCTGGATTGTAGTGGCACGGTCTCAGCTCACCACAACCTCTGCCTCCCAGGTTCAAGCGATTCTCCTGCCTCAGCCTCCCAAGTAGCTGGGACCACAGGTGCATGCCACCACGCCCAGTTAATTTCTGTATTTTTAGTAGAGATGGGGTTTCACCATGTTGGCCAGGATGGTCAATCTTTTGACCTCATGATCTGCCCGCCTCTGCCCCCCAAAGTGCTGAGATTACAGGCGTGAGCCACCGTGTACGGCAAGGGCTGCTTTTAAATATTCCTTCTATGTCTAGGCTGAGTTTCACTCTGTGAATAGCCTTGAATTTGTTTTTATGGACGCCCAGTATTCATGACACAGGTGGATGTTATGATGCTGAGATGAGGGAGGATAGGTCTAGTTGTAGTTGCCCTCACTGATATATCCATGCCTTGGGGAAATACAGGTACACATGTTAATTAGCTAAAATCTTATAGAGTGAGTCCCATGACAGTTGGGTCATAATTCTCCTTTAAATGGGACTTTGATTCACATAACTTGTATGCCCCAAAGCTTCCTTCTCACAATTTGATAATTGCTTTCTATCAAATTTGCACACATAACAAAGTACATATGCCTATAAATTATAGAGGACAATTTAATTCTTTTTTTTTTTTTTTTTTTGAGTCGGAGTTTCGCTCTTGTTGCCCAGGCTGGAGCCAGGCTGGAGTGCAATGGCGCAATCTCGGCTCACCGCAACCTCCGCCTCCCGGGTTCAGGCAATTCTCCTGCCTCAGCCTCCCGAGTAGCTGGGACTACAGGCGTGCGCCACCATGCCCAGCTAATTTTTGTATTTTTAGTAGAGACGGGGTTTCACCATGTTGACCAGGATGGTCTCGATCTCTTGACCTCGTGATCCACCCGCCTCGGCCTCCCAAAGTGCTGGGATTACAGGCGTGAGCCACCGCGCCCGGCTGACAATTTAATTCTTAAAACAACATTTTAACATTTGTGCTTGTAAATTTTTGTTCTGGAGATACCTTTAGGAGACTTTTGGTCCTCTTCCCAATAGAAGTATTTTTGGAGTGCTTTTTCCAGTCAGCTTATTGCAGAATTGTTTAAACTAATACTAATTTTACTGCAGTAATTGAAATAAATGTTTCCAGGTCAAGCGCAGTGGTTCACACCTGTAATCCCAGCACTTTGGGAGGCCAAGGTGGGCAATCACCTGAGGTCAGGAGTTTGAGACCAGCCTGGCCAACATGGTGAAACCCCGTTTCTACTAAAAATACAAAAATTAGCGTGGTGTGGTGGCAGGTGCCTGTAATCCCAGCTTCTCAGGAGGCTGAGGCAGAAGAATTGCTTCAACCCCGCAGGCAGATGTTGCAGTGAGCTGAGATAACATCATTGCACTCCAGGCTGGGTGACACAGTGAGACTCCATCTCAATCAATCAATCCATCATAAGTGTTTCCATTTTGAAAATGTCTGCTGGAAAAATAAAGATTTGCAATTCAAATGAATGGGGAGATTCTTAGATTGTGGTAAAATGGATGTTTATACTTAATTTTTTTCTTTTTTTCTTTTTTTTTTTTTTTTGAGACGGAGTTTCACTCATGTTACCCAGGCTGGAGTGCAATGGCACGATCTCGGCTCACCACAACCTCCGCCTCCTGGGTTCAGGCAATTCTCCTGCCTCAGCCTCCTGAGTAGCTGGGATTACAGGCATGCACCACCATGCCCAGCTAATTTTTTGTATTTTTAGTAGAGACGGGGTTTCACCATGTTGACCAGGAT
>NW_022437076.1:3017960-3051823 GCF_009761245.1 Sapajus apella
GGGTTTCACCATGTTGACCAGGATGGTCTCGATCTCTTGACCTCGTGTTCCACCCGCCTCGGCCTCCCAAAGTGCTGGGATTACAGGCTTGAGCCACCGCGCCCGGCTATACTTAATTTTTTTTCAAGCAACATCATCTAAAATGTCCATTATTAAATGTTTCCTGTATGGATATAGTAAGTTCTGTATAAGTCCTTATGAATTATGATTGATAGCATAGATGTCCTAATTCTACTTTTTCCATAGACAAGTGTTTATTAGGATAGATCTATCATCCTAGCAACTAACTAACTGAAGGGAAAGTGCATAGAACCGTAACACATCACTTTACATCAAGGTAAGCACATAACAGTTTTCTGTTCAGAAAAACTGTAATCCAGGGAGAAAGTTTTACACCTTCCCCCAAAGAGAGTTTATTATTTTTGAAGAATCACTATAGAAATAAGATTTGATATCAATTTAGTGCACAATTACATAATATAGATTTTAAAATTTTTAAATATGAGTCTGTGAGCTCAAGGTTTATCGAGGTTAGTGCTACCTATTTGTATGAAATCAGCGTTTATAAACATGTTTCTGATTTCTTTCTGGGCAATTTTGTTTACTTTTAGAGCATTCATTAAAAAAATAAAGAACTGATTTACTCAGCTAATTAAATATTAAGTAGCATGATATCAGACAATAATAAATATTTTAAAAGGTAAAAATGAAAGGATTCTTAGAACAAAGGGATGCTAATTTATTGTATGTTTGTTGACTGTTATTGAACCCAAGCAACAGCACAGACTAAAGCTCTGTGCCTCATTTTATTGTCCTTTTCTGAAAATCCCAGAAACCTAACACTGGAAAAGACTTTCTGGAGACAATTTGATTTGTTTCTGGCAAATCTTCATGAGGCAACAACCCAAACCCTTCAAGCAGTTGGCTCATGTTCCCCTTGAACACTTACAGGGATGGAGACAACCTTTCTTTTTCACCCATTTTACATTTAACTTTATTTTGGGACAGGGTCTTGCTGTGTCACCCAGGCTGGAGAGCAGTGGTTCGATCTCGGCTCACTGCAGTCTCCACCTCCCAGTCTCAAATGATCCTCCCATCTCAGCCTCCCAATTGGTGGAACCACAGGCGCAAACCACCACGATGGGCTAATTTTTCTACTTTTGTAGAGACAGGGTTTCCTTATGTTGCCCAAGCTGGTCTCAAACTCCTGGGCTCAAGCAATTCTTCCACCTTGGCATCCCAAAGTGCTGGGATTACCAGCTTGAATGACTGATCTCGACCTATTTTTAGAAATGGGGTCCAATCTGCCTAGGCTACGGTATAGGGTGCAGTAGCATGATCATGATTCAATGAAGCCTGGACCTCCTGGGTTCAAGTGATCCTCCTGCCTCCGCTTCCTGAGTCGCTGGGATTTCAGGCACATGCCACCATGCCCAGCTATTTAAAAGTTTTTTTTTTTCTTTTTTTTTTTTTTTCCCCAGGGGGAGTCTCGCTTTGTTACCTAGGCTGGATTGCAGCGGCGCTCTAGGCTCACTGTGACCTCTGCCTCTGGGCTTCAAGTGATTCTCATGCCTCAGTCCTGCAAGTAGCTGGGATTACAGGTGTGCACCACCATGCTCGGCTAATATTTGTATTTTTAGTAGAGATGGAGTTTCACCATATTGGCCAAGCTGGTCTCAAACTCCTGCCCTTAGGTGATCTGCCTGTCTGGGCATCTCAAAGTGCTGGGATTACAAGATGTGAGCCATAGCGCCCAGCTGTTTGTCTTTCCTTCCTTTTTTCTCTTTCTTTCGTTCTTTCTTTCTCTTTTACTTTCTTTTTCTCTTTCATTTATTTATTTATTTTTTAGAGATGGGATCTTGCTTTGTTGTCCCGGCTGGTCTGGATCTCCAGGGCTTAAGCAATCCTCCATACTCAGCTAATTTTTAAATTTTTTTTGTAGAGATGAGGTTTCACTATGTTGCACCCGCTGATCTCCAACTCCTTGGCTCAGGCGATCCTTGGCCCCCCTCCCAACCTCCCATTCCTGCCTAGGCCTCCCAAATTGCTGGGATTACAGGGATTAGCAATCTGTGCCTGGCCGAGATAACCTTTCTTGATCAAAGGAAACTTGTTTTGGTATGAAGCAACAGAATGGTTATGAGATATCCATGAGTCCCCAGGAAAGGCGGCAACTCCACTCTAATTCTCGCAAAGGCAGGATTATTAGGTCTCTTTGTTTTTGTTTTGTTTGGAGTCTTGCTGGGTGGCATGGCCGACACTAGAGTGCAGTGGAGTGATCTTGGCTCCACTACGACCTCTGCCTCCCAGGCTCGAGCGATTCTCTTGCCTCAGCGTCTAGCTGGGACTACAGGTGCTACAGGCCCGTGCCACAGCGCCCGGCGAATTTTTGCATTTTTATTAGAGACGGGGTTTCACCATCTTGGCCAGGCTGATCTCAAACTCCTGACCTCGTGATCCACCTGCCTCGGCCTCTGAAAGTGCTGGGATTACAGGCGTGAGCCCCCGCGCCCGGCCTTATTAGGTCTCTTTTATTGAGAAACTGAGGCCAAAGAGAGGTATGGTAATTTACCCTAGGTCGCATTCCTGGCAATTGCGGGGTCCAGGATTTACACCTAAGCTGTCTCTTTCATTAACTCTGCTGCTTCTCAAATGCAGTATATATATATTTACCTACATAAAGTGGAGCAATAAAATCAGTACACATAAACTTAAGCCCGTTTCAAGAAAAGAGCTTCCTTGGACAATACATATTAATGACGAGATAATCTCATTTGAAACCTCTTATTAAAATAATATCGCATATTGAATTATTCAGAACCCTAAATCTCACTGTTTAAAAATCAAGGGTCACCTGGCGCTGTGGCTCATGCCTGTAATCCCAGACCTCACCTGAGATCAGGGGTTTGAGACTAGCCTGGTCAACATGGTGAAACCCCGTCTCTAATAAAAATACAAAAATTAGCCGAGCGTGGTGGTGCGTGCCTGTAATCCGAACTACTTGGGAGGTTGAGACAGGAGAATCGCTTGAACTCGGGAGGCGGAGGGTGCAGTGAGCTGAGATTGCGCCGCCACACTCCAGCCTGGGCGACAGAAGAGACTCCGTATCAAAAAAAAAAAAAAAAAAAAAAAGGGTCTCTATGTGGAATAAATTACGAATCCCCAAGACGACTATGTCATCAATAGTTCAATCCAAAATTTAGCAACCTCACACAGACATCCCTCACAGGGATAAAGTTCCAGGCCTTTCTTTGGGCATCCGTTTCCAGATCTGGAGAGACTCTGATGTGTGTGTGACTAAGGAGAATAGCTGAATCACATCTAAAAGCGAGTCTTCCCAATTAAGAATCTATAATAAAAATTAAGACAATGATAGCATTCCATCTGCCTTTTAACCTCGACGGCTCCTCCTCCCAAGCCAAGCAGCCTACTCCCCTCCCTCATTCCCCCAGCAAACTGGGAAATCATCTCGGAGACCAGAGGCAGAGCGGCGGTAGGTGGCCGGGCCCCGCTGCCTCTCGCGCCTCCCGAGGCTCGCTCCGCACGGTGCCAACGAGTCCCCGCGGTCGGCCGCAGGGTCGCAAAAGCAGGGCGGGGAGGTGAGGAGGGCCAGAGTTCAGAAGGGGCCACAGGTCAGAGGAGTGGCTGGGAAAAAGGAGCCTTCCCAAGGTTACCGAAGCGTGCGGAGCGTGAGAAGCAGCGCCTCGCGCGCAGACTCGCCCGCCGGCCAGTGGGCACAGAGGAGCCGCCCGCCCGCTAGAAGGCAGCGCGGCCCCGGCCCGGCCCAGCCCCGCGCATGCGCCGCAGCCCCTCCTCCGATCCCGGCGCCCGCCCCTCCCGCTTCCTGGCGGGTCTGGGGCGGCGGCGGCGGCGGCGGCAGCGGCGGCGGCGGCGGCGCGGTGACGTCAGGGCGTTGGGGCAGCTCCTGTGACAGACGGAGCTGGAGCGGCGGGGCGGCGGCGGAGTCCGGCGGCCGGGAGAGCGAGTGAGCGAGCGGAGGAGCGGCGACCCGGAGGTCTAGGGAGCGAGAAGGAGAAGGAGGGGAGCGCTCGGGCGCGAGCGAGAGAAACCGCGAACGCCGAGCTTGGGCTCGAGCCCCGGACTGCTGAGGAGCCCGCCCGCTCCCCTCCCCTCCCCCTCCCAGGGCCCGGGCCCAGCGCGCCATCCTCCCCCCCTCCTTCCCTCCCTCCCTCCTTCCTCCCTCCCCTCTCCCTCCCCCTCCCCCGCCGGTGGATGGGAGTGAAGGACGGAAGAGGCCCTGCGGAGGCGGCGGTGCAGCGCTCCGGTAAGGCGGCGCGGGTCTGCGCCCTCCTCTCTGTCTCCTCCACCGCGCCCGGGGTGCTGCGGGCCAGGCCCGGCGGCCTGACGATGTGGCTGCGCCGGTCCCCTCCCTCCCATTCTCCCCTCCCCCTGCCGCCGCCGCCGCCTCCTCCTTCTTCTTCTCTCCTCGCTCTCAAAATGGCGGCCGCGACGGCCGTTGAGTGAGAGACCCGGAGGAGGGGGATTGGCCGGGGAGGGCGCTGCCCTCGCTCCTCTCCGCCCGGGCCCGGCCTCGGGGGCTGCCAGCGCCGCTGCGACCCCCCCCGCTGCCCTCCCCATGAAGGGATCGTCCTCCTCCCTCGGTGACTTAGCAAGAAGAGTATTCTTGGGTAGGAAGGGCGTGGGGAGCAGGTCGCTCTCTGATCTCGGGGAAAGGGATCGGCCCCGCTCTCCCCGGCCGCGGAGGCGAGCTCTGCAGTCCCCACCCCACCCTCCGTGGTCAGCTCGGGGACCGGCTCTGCGCCGCGCCGCCGGGGCACCCACCGGGCCTTCCAGGCGTTCCGTCCCCCACCCGTCCTTAGGATGGGGTTGAGCAGCGGAGGGTGGCCCACAGTCTCCCTGGCCCCCAGAGCGGCGGTCTGACCTCAGCACCCGCTGAGGAGTGGCAGCCCTGCCCGCTGAGCAATCCGCAGCATCCACCCACCAAATCTGGCAGGATTTTCTTTCTGCCACCGGCTCCTCGAACGGGAGTTGCCTTTTGATGCTGTTAACATTGAGCTTCGAGGGCCTCTGCCATTCCCCTTCATCTCATCCCTGCCCCTATGGGAAAAGCAGTGCCTGGGCATATTTACGCTCTTTAGCCTCCCGGGTGAGAAAATGCCTTTGAGGTGGTTGGCACATTTTGACTCTGCCCCTCTGAACGTAACAGTAGAGTGCAAAAGGCTTTCAGTATTTAGTAGGAGAGAGCAAGGTACCTTAGGTTTATTTGTTATGCTGCCTTTTTTCAGTGACTTAGCAAGAAACTCCTTGGGACGAGGGCAGGAAATTTTGTTTTGGGGTTTGGGCCCAATTTATGTCAATCTTTTGGTTAAGAAAATACGCCTTTGAACAGGAGGACCAGATTTGTGGTTTCGTTCTCAATGGGCGATGTCATGCCAAGGTCCCCCCTCCCTCTTTCCTTAAGTGGCAGTCCGGACAAATGGAGATATTACTGTGATTCCCACCTCTCCTTTAAGCGCCCAGTCTTTGAGATTCATAACGTTTTAAAGGCCAGACAATTTGTGCCAATCTTGGCAATTCTGTTTTTGTTGGGGGTGGGGGTGGGTTATTTTGTGTGATTTTCTTTTTGAGGCCAGGGCGGAAGAGACAGTACTTGGGCCTTCCATACCGGTAATAATGTCATCCCTCCCTTTTTGCCACAGTAGTGTTTCTTTTCTTTCTTTCTTTTCTTTTCTTTGCTTTCTTTCTTTCTTTTTTTTTTTTTTCTTTTTTTTTTTTTGCTGCAGCAGGGCTTGATTGCTGCGGGGTCCAGTCTCATAATGAGGAAAATTTCCTTTTGAGCATGTCATCATAGTGATGTTGAATGTATAGTAAAAGCTTTTACTTAAAAAAATTCTGATGCGGTTTTAAGGCATTAGCTAGCTTTTATTCTCTAATGGGTGTCTTTTAGGACACAGTTTCACAAAATAATTGACAGTTGCAAATTGCAGTTTTTAATAAAGCACAAGAGTAATCTGTATTTAAGGTGATTTATTTCGTGTTCATTAATGATCATTGTTTGGATTGTTCAGAAGGGGGGAATCTCCTAAAAGAAATTTAAGGCTGGTATATATTTTTTTAAAAATCGGAAAGAAACCCAGTTTTTCACATGAAGTACTTCTGTATATGTTGATTTTGATGGAGCAAGCCCTATGTTGGTACCTCCCCCTACTTCCTTTTTAAAAAAAATGGGCTAATATTTGTGGATGCTGTGAACAGCCATTGAGCCGAGAAGACTGGGTGGAGTAAGGGAGCAGAAGCTGTGAAATGCTAGATTGCCCTTTCACAGCGTCTTTCTCTTGCTTAGGTTTTATAAGGTTATTTGATAAGAATGGTTGCTACAACTAAGTCATTTTTCTGTAGTAAATTTTAAAATCTAATGTTTTCTACCTTTTTTGCATGATGGGCATTGAATAATTGGAATAAAAAGCAGTGTCCCTGCTTTAAAACAGACACTTATTGTCTCTGTATTTGTCCGTGTGTCTGTGTCCATATATATTAATATAAATATATATGGACACAGACACACATATATCTACACTCTTGTTAATGTTTTTTATTCTAGTCATATCAGTATAAATTAATTAATGTCAGAAATATTTGCCAAGAATTAGTAGGAGGTACAGGAATACTGCAAAATTCTAAAAAAAAAAAAAAAAAAAAAAAACCTACAGTTTTCTTCTACTTAAAACAGTAAATCTGTTTAAGGTTTTAAAATAATGAACATAAAATATGAGAAAAAAAGGATAAGATAATTTGCATTAAAGGCCCTTTAAACCTTTTTTCTTGTGTTGCCCTTTGAAAGGGACCTTTTTGTGAGATACTGCCATAAGATAGGTCATTTTAATGCCTTGTATCAAGCATTCACATGAGTAGACATCTTCAAAATAATTTCACATATATGTAGTAAATGTGATTTTGATTAGCCTTATGAATGTTTGTCAGTGTATATTTTTACATTTTTGTTCTTTTTAATATGATTAGAAAGTGGAAGGGTTAATAACGGTGAGGAAATGAGTAAGGTTGGGAATGATAATTCACTGTATTATGTGTCTGACATGTTCCTATTCCTACTGTTTGTAGGTATAAAAGCATATTAAGGGTTGGGTGCGGTGGCTCACGCCTGTAATCCCAGCACTTTGGGAGGTCGAGGCAGGCAGATCACCTGAGGTCAGGAGTTGGAGACCAGCCTGACCAATATGGTGAAACCCTGTCTCTACTAAAAACACAAAAAAATTAGCCAGGGGTCGTGGTGTGCACCTGTAGTCTCAGCTATTCAGGAGGCTGAGACAGGAGAATTGCTTGAACCCAGGAGGTGGAGGTTGCAGTGAGCCACTGCACTCCAGCCTGGGTCACAGAGTGAGACTCCATCAAAACACACACACACACACACACACACACACACACACACACACGAGTAGTGATTTTTCAGTAGATTATTAATCAGGAGCTTAAGATAATTTGACTTAGAGCTTCAGAGTTCCAAATGTATGTAGTGTTTCTTGATATATGTTGCAAAATCTTATGCTTACTTTAGAGATTAATTTTTGAAATTCTTTATAGTTCTATATACAACTTAATGGAAGGAATTTTTTAGTACAATTATTTGTTACCTATTTTTCCAGATAAAATATCTCCAAAGAGATTTTGAGATGTTTCTGGGAAGGAAATTCAGTGTCATAATTTTTGGTTTTCTAGCTGTTCATCCATGTCTCATTGTCTTTTTTTTTGAGACAGAGTCTTGCTCTGTCACCCAGGCTGGAGTGATCTTGGCTCACTGCAATCTCTGCCTCCTGGGTTCGAGTGATTCTTCTGCCTCAGCCTCCCGGGTAGTTGGGTTTATGAGTGCCTGCTGCCACAGCCAGATAATTTTTGTATTTTTAGTAGAGGCAGGGTTTCACCATCTTGACCAGGCTGGTCTCGAACCACTGACCTTGTGATCTGTTCACCTTGGCCTCCCAAAGTGTGAGCCATTGCACCTGGCTCTATTTTCTATTTTTTTTTTTGAGACGGAGTTTCTCTCTCGTTACCCAGGCTGGAGTGCAATGGCGCGATGTCGGCTCACTGCAACCTCCGCCTCCTGGGTTCAGGCAATTCTCCTGCCTCAGCCTCCTGAGTAGCTGGGATTACAGGCACGTGCCACCATGCCCAGCTGATTTTTTTGTATTTTTAGTAGAGACGGGGTTTCACCATGTTGACCAGGATGGTCTCGATCTCTTGACCTCGTGATCCACCCGCCTCGGCCTCCCAAAGTGCTGGGATTACAGGCGTGAGCCACCGCACCTGGCTCTATTTTCTATTTTTAAAAAAGAATATAAATGTTTCTCTCTCAGTTATATACTAAGTAACAGAGAGAGAGAGAGAGAGAGAGAGAGAGAGAGAGAGAGAGAGAGAGAGACTGTGTGTGTGTGTGTGTTTTGTGGCTTATATTTTAAGTATCCAGCAAAAAAATAAGACCCTCTTGTTTACATGTGGTTCATCTTACCACAGTCTGTCATCTTTGTAAATAAGTCATGGATGCTATGGAAATTGTCAACTTTAACATGAAGATGTCTGGCTAGGCACAGTGGCTCTGGCTACATCCCAGCACTTTGGGAGGCCGAGGTGGGTGGATCACCTGAGGTCAGGAGTTTGAGATCAGCCTGGCCAACATGGTGAAACCCTGTCTCTACTAAAAATACAAAAAATTAGCTGGACATGGTGGCATGTGCCTGTAGTTCCAGCTGCTCAGGAGGCTGAGGCAGGAGAATCGCTTGAACCCGGGAGATGGAGGTTGCAATGAGCCAAGATAGTGCCATTGCACTCCAGCCTGGGCAACAAGAACCAAACTCCGTCTCAAAAAAAAAAAAAAAAAGATGAAGATGTCTTAAAAAAAAAAAAACTGAAAGCAAAATCTTTGGGCAGAGTAAATTTTTGGTATCTTCTATTGAGTTCTAAAGCAGTGAGTCAGGCTCTCTTTTTGCCAAAGGGACTTGAGGCTTGGTTGGTTTTAAACCAAGCTGGCTGTTACTGCTTGTGGTCCTAAAATATTTTTTACTTGCCTCTGAGTCTGTGTTATGAAAATATTTCATTATGACAGGTAACTTACTTTTATGTGCTTTGGAAAGAGAAATAGTTAAGTTTTGAAGTGGAAATTCTTTGCCACTGTTATTATGTCATTTATCATATAACTGTTAACTGTTTTTTTTACTTAGAAAGTTGCTCTATTTAAAATAAAACGAATGGTATACAATACGAGTTCTGAAAAAAGGCAGGCTTACCATTCTCCAGAAGTTGCTTGGCTGTAAATTCTTGCCATTGAAGGACAAACATTTTGAGAAATCTGTATTTCGTGAAGAAAGATGCTATATGATGCTAGCGTAATAGTTAACTGCAGTGAAGCCTTTTTGGATTGCTCTGACTTTGTTGCTGGTTTGGTATGGCACTTTTTGGCTAGTCATTGAATTGGAACTTTAACGTCTGTTACGTATGGGATTTTTAACCTTGGCACGGCAGTTATAGAATTTCATTGATATTTGTGAAATGTTTTATACTCATTGGTGGCAGGCATCATAAGCATTTATTATTTCGATTTATTTTCTTTTTAAAAGATGGTGGCTCTGTTGAAACTTACCTAGTTAGGACTAATCTGCATTTGTCAAGGCTACTTCTGGAACGGTACTCTATAAAGTATTGTCATTTAACATTGTCATAAACATTTCTCTAGAACTTTGTAAATATTGAGGTTGGTACTAATTTTCTTGTTCTTGTGTCAGCTACTTTTTGAGATAGATTGGTGTTTTTATGGATGAGATAACTAAAATCCAGAGAATTTCTTTTCCTGTCAAATGTTAGATTAGTGATCTAGAATAAGATCAATATTATAGTCACAGAACCATTTGAGTACTGCTTTGCAAGACCACACATTCCTTCTTTTATAAATATTGTACTCCTTATCATGGTTAATTTAAAATGGTGAACGTTCGTGGCATTTATTGCCTGCATAATTTAGATTGGCATTTATTAACATGTGGTCTGTATTGTTGACTGCTTTGCATGCATAAGGCTTTTGGCATTTGAGGAGCTTCTTCCAAAAAATGCCTAATACTGCTTTACAGATAGTATTAATAAGTAAATAAATACTAGTTGCATTTGACTGATTGAAGGGTTATGGGAAAGGAAATATGCTATCCTAAAGATCTTTGTAATAGTTAACTCTAGTCATCTTGAGAGAATTAAGGTGATGGAGGGAAGAGTGGCCACATTTCCTATGTAGAGATTTTATGTTGTCTGAGGGAACAGGGTTACAGTGTGACAGAATTCTCAAGTATAAAAAGTGAATTAACTCAACTGGACAAATTACCTATATATTTTGATTATCTGCTTTTGGAGCGCTTTATGTTGACAAGAATTGACAGTTAACTGAGGCTATTAAGAAATTTTCTGAGACCGTCTTGTTATAAAAGCAAAAAGAATCTTTGAAATTTTTAAGGAATTTAATTTTTGAAAGCATTGTAGAAAGTTTTATGGTTACCAGAATTTTGCAATGTGGATTAATCCATTTTTAACTTTTATTTTTTTTTGAGACGAGCCTCACTCCATCACCCAGGCTGGAGTACACTGGCTACATCTCAGCTCACTGCAACCTTGCCACCTCCCAGTTTCAAACGATTCTCATGCCTTACTCTCCCGAGTAGCTGGGACCAGAGGCACATACCACCACGGCTAGATAATTTTTGTATTTTTACTAGCGGCCTCAAGTGACCCGCCTGAGTTGGCCTCCCAAAGTGCTGGGATTAGAGGTGTGAGCCACCATGTCCAGCCCAATCCATTTATAATCTAAGGCAAAGATAGAAGAATATGTTTTATGGGCTGGGCACAGTGGCTGATGCCTGTAATCCCAGCACTTTGAGAGGCGAAAGTGGGTGGATTGCATGAGGTCAGGAGTTTTAGACCAGCCCGGCCAAGATGGTGAAACCTCATCTCTACTAAAAATGCAAAAATTAGCTGGGCGTTGTGACGTGTGCCTGTAGTCCCCGCTTCTTGGGTGCCTGTAGTCCCCGCCACTTGGGAGGCTGAGACAGGAGAATCGCTTGAAGCCAAGAGGTGGAGGTTGCAGTGAGCCGAGATTGTGCCATTGCACTCCAGCCTGGGCAACAAGAGTTAATATGTTTTATTATATACTAGTGTTTTATCTATTCCTCTTTTCATACTTTTTTTTATAAAAAATATGATGGCCGGGTGCAGTGGCTCACACCTGTAATCCCAGCACTTTGGGAAGCCGAGGTGGGAGGATCACGAGGTCAAGAGTTGGAGACCATCCTGGCCAACATGGTGAAACCTCATCTCTACTAAAAATACAAAGCTTAGCTGGGCGTGGTGGTGTGCGCCTGTTGTCCCAGGTACTCCAGAGGAGTGAGACTCTGTCTCCCAAAAAAAAAAAAAAAAAAAAAAGCTAACTACAAAAGAAAGAAGGTAGAAATAGATGAGTCAGGTGTTTTGACTATTTAGTATTTTTGTTAACTTTTTTTTTCTTTTTGAGATGGAGTCTCACTCTGTTGCCCAGGCTCAATCTTGGCTCACTGAAACCTCCGCCTCCCAGGTTCAAGTGATTCTCCTGCCTCAGCATCCCGAGTAGTAGCTGGGACACCTGGCTAATTTTTTATTTTTAGTAGAAAGAGGGTTTTGCCATGTTGACCACGCTGGTCTTGAACTCCTAACCTTGGGTGATCCACCTGCTTTGGCCTCCCAAAGTGCTAGGATTACAGCATAAGACACCACGCCTGGCTTTGGTTAACTTTTTTTTTTTTTTTTTTTTTTTAAGCCTCAGCTGTCAATTCTTGTCAACATGAAGAGCACCAAAAGCAGATAATCAAAATGTATAGGTAAGACGGAGTTTCACTCTTGTTGCCAGGCTGGAGTGCAGTGGCGTGATCTCGGCTCACTGCATCCTCTGCCTCCTGGGTTCAAGAGATTCTTCTGCTTCAGCCTCCCGAGTAGCTGGAGTTACTGGCATCTGCCACCACACCCGGCTAATTTTGTATTATTATTATTATTATTACTCTTTTTTTTTTTTTTTTTTTTTCAGCACAGATGGAATTTCCTCGTGTTGGTCAGGCTGGTCTCAAAAGTACTGGGATTAGAGGTGTGAACCACCGTGTCCAGCCCAATCCATTTATATTCTAAGTCAAAGATAGAAGAATGTGATAGACCTCAGGTGATCTGACTGCCTGGGCCTCCCAAAGTGCTGGGATTACAGGCGTGAGCCACCATGCCCCGCCTGGTTAACTTTTTATGGGTGAGGAAAGGCTATACATTTAGCATTGTCGAAGAAAATGAAATAAGCAGCCGGGCGCGGTGGCTCACGCCTGTAATCCCAGCACTTTGGGAGGCCGAGGCGGGTGGATTACGAGGTCAAGAGATCGAGACCATCCTGGTCAACACGGTGAAACCCCGTCTCTACTAAAAATACAAAAAATCAGCTGGGCCTGGTGGCGCGTGCCTGTAATCCCAGCTACTCGGGAGGCTGAGGCAGGAGAATTGCCTGAACCCAGGAGGCGGAGGTTGCGGTGAGCCGAGATCGCGCCATTGCACTCCAGCCTGGGTAACAAGAGCGAAACTCCGTCTCAAAAAAAAAGAAAATGAAATAAGCCGTTGACTAAACCCATGTACAAATATTTCTTATTTATTTTTCGAGATGGAGTCTTGCTTTTGTCACCCAGGCGGGAGTGCAATGATGTGATCTTGGCTCACTGCACCCTCTGCCTGCTGGGTTTGAGTTATTTTCCTGCCTTAGCCTTCTGAGTAGCTGGGCTTACAGGTGTCCGCCACCACGCCTGGCAAATTTTTTTGTATGTTTAATAGAGATGGGGTTTCACCATGTTGGCCAGGCTGGTCTCTAAACTCCTGACCTCAGGTGATTCGCCTGCCTCAGCTTCTCAAAGTGCCGGGATACAGGTGTGAGCCACAGTGCCCGGCCTACTTTAAAAAAAAATTTTTTTTTTTTTTGAAGATGAGATCTTACCCTTTCACCTACATTGGAATTCACTGACATGATAATGGCTCACTACAGCCTCAACCTACTGGGCCCAAGCAATCTTCCCACCTCAGCCTTCCTCAGCTGGGACTACAGGTACACACCACTACACTTGGCTGATTTTTTTTTTTTTTTTGAGACAGAGTCTCACCCTGTTACCCAGGCTGGAGTGCAATGGTGCAATCTCAGCTCACTGCAACCTCCATCTCCTGGGTTCAGACGATTCCCCTGCCTCAGCCTCCTGAGTAGCTGGGATTACAGGTGCCTGCCACCATGCCCAGATAAGTTTTGTATTTTTAGTGGAGATGAGGTTTCACCACTTTGGCCAGGCTGGACTTGAACTCCTCACCTTGTGATCTGCCTGCCTCGGCCTCCCAAAGTGCTGAGATTACAGACATGATCCACGGTGCCTGGCCACACCTGGCTAATTTTTGTTTTTTGAGATGGAGTCACTCTTGTTGCCCAGGCTGGAGTGCAATAGTGTGATCTCGGCTCACTGTAACCTCCGTCTCCCAGGTTCAAGCAGTTCTCCTGCCTCAGCTTCCCAAGTAGCTGAGATTACAGGTGCCCGCCACCACTCCCAGCTAATATTTGTATTTTTAATAGAGACAGCTTTTCGCTATGTTGGCCAGCCAGGCCTTGAACTCCTGACCTCAGGTGATCCTCATGCCACGACCTCCCAAAGTGCTGGGATTACAGGCATGAACCACTGCTCTTAGCCTAAGAAAAAATGTTTTTAAAGTTAACAAATTGGCCGGGTGTGGTGGCTGACGCTTGTAATCCCAGCACTTTGGGAGGCCGAGGTGGGTAGATCACTAGGTCAGGAGTTCTAGACTAGCCTAGCCGACATGGTGAAACCCCCGTCTCTAGCAGGTGCCTGTAGTTCCAGCTACTTGGGAGGCTGAGGCAGGAGAATCGCTTGAACCTGGGAGGCGGAGGTTGCAGTGAGCCAAGATCACACCACTGCACTCCAGCCCGGACAACAGAGCGAGACTCCGCCTCAAAAGAAAAACAGTTGACAAATCTAGAAATAAGGAGCTAAGGTTTATCAAAGGGTTGAATAAGTAATGAAATATTCTGGTTATCAAAGTTTTTCGTATATGAACAAACAGTGAAAGAATGGGAAATAACATAATTAACAAATTTTAATTTGTCTTTAATGATAGTCACTTAAAAATTTTTGCAGTATTACCATGGTACTATAATCTTTATCGTCACAAACCTCAACATAAAGATAAAAAAGAAACATAATAAAATTATTATTCAAGCTTCTGTCTCTTTGGACTTGGGCTAAATAAGTGTTCTGTATAATGGTATGTCCTTAAAGAGAAATTACCTCTACCTACTAAAAAAAAAAAAAAAAGAAGAAAACAAAGGTCTGTAAATTTGAGAGTTTAAAAACTCTCTCAGGCCTGTAGTTCACATTTTTATGGAAGCATTAATACACTCACAAAACATCAAATGTCACTAGCACAGAAGACATCTAAGAGCTAAAGTTCCTAGAAGAGTATTGCTTTTGAAAACATCAGAAATAATACTTTATGTGGAATTCAACCTTAACTCTTTTCTTTCTTCCTCTATATCCAATTACCTTGTCTTGCCAGTTTTACCTCTTCAGTATTTGTTGAATTGGTCTCCTTCTGTTCATACTTAACCATTACTACTACCACTATTATAGTTCACATATTTCCTACCCGACTAATTTCACATAGTCTCTCTAAATACAGTCTTGTCCTGTTAGCATCTTTCTGCTACATAGTCCCCAGTCACCTATCTAAAATACAATCTAACCATATCGTACTTCTCTACTTAAAAAGAACCCTTCCTTGGCTCTGTTTGTATTTATTTAACAAATATTTACATAGCTCTTACTATATGCTAGGCACTGTTTTAAGTGCTTTACAAATATTCATTTACTCCTGACAACATTCCAGGAGAATTTAGTGAGCCCAGCATAACAGCTTTGTCAGTAACAGAGACGAAAGTTGAACCTCAGGTACCTAGGCTCCACGGTCTGGTCTTTCAGCCACCCTACTATGCTGACTCCCTATTTCTACAGTCCACATACTTTTTTTTTTTTTTTGAGTTGATTGATTGATTGACATTGGGTAATTTGAACTTTCTTGAATTAAAATTTTCTCCAGATTCTTTTTACTTTCTTTTTTGAGATGGAGTTTTGCTCTTGTTGCCCAGGCTGGAGTGTAATGGCATGATTGCAACCTCCACCTCCCAGGTTCAGGCAATTCTCCTGCCTCAGCCTCCTGAGTAGCTGGGATTACAGGCATGAGCCACCGTGCCCGACCCAGATTCTGAATAAAATGATTAAATGGATAGGAAAATCAATGTACTTGATATTTTCAAGTTGTACTGAGTTGTTGTGGTGTACCTTGTATACGATTTATGTCACTTAGGCTATTGCAGGGCCCATCTTCTCACTAAAGATAGCCAAGAGATGTTACTTGAACTGAATCTTGAAGAATGAATAATTGGGCCAGGCGGCTCATACCTGTAATCCCAGCACTTTCGGAGGCTGAGGTGGGTGGATCACTTAAGGTCAGGAGTTCGAGACCAGCCTGGCTAACGCGGTGAAGTGTCATCCCTACTAAAAATACAAAAATTAGCCAAGTGTGGTGGCGCATACCTATAATCCCAGCTGCTTGGGAGGCTGACACAGGAGAATTGCTTGACCTTGGGAGGTGGAGTATTGCAGTGAGCCAAGATGGTGCCACTGCACTGTAGACTGCTGGGCAACAGCAAGACTCTGTCTCACACACACACAAAAAAAGAATGAATGAATAATTGGAGTGAACATGGGGGGTCATTTTAGGTAGAGGGAACAGCAACATAAATAGACACAAAAGCATGAGAAACTTTTGTGTATGCTGGTAGTAGTTTGGCAGAGGGGATTGTAGAATTTGAGGTTGGAGAGGCATGTCTGAGCTAGAGTGATGGAATTTGTATATTCTGTATAGCTTGTAGGCAAGTTGGAAGTCAAACAATTTCAAGCAAAGGCAAGATGATGTGTATTTTAGATAGATTATGTGGGTGGCAAGGAGTAACGTAGACTTTGGAGGTCATGTAGACTTTTACCTTTTTTTTTTTTGAGATGGAGTCTTGCACTGTTGCCCAGGTTGTAGTGCAGTGGTGTGATCTTGGCTCACTGAAATCTCTGCCTCCTGGGTTCAAGCAATTCTCCTGCCTCAGCTTCCTGAGTAGCTGGGACTATAGGTGTGTGCCACCACGCCCAGCTAACTTCTTTTGTATTTTTAGTAGAGACGGGGTTTCACCATGTTGGCCAGGATGGTCGTGATCCCCTGACCTCACAATCCACCTGCCTCAGCCTCCCAAAGTGCTGGGATTAAAGGTGTGAGCCACCGTGCCCTGCCTATCTTTTTTTTTTTTTTTTTTTTTTTAAAGAGACAGGGTTTCTCTATGTTGCTCAGGCTGGAGTGCAGTGGCTGTTCACAGGTGTGATCCCACTACCCGTCAGCACAGGAGTTTCTGACTCGGGCCCGCTCACCCCTCCTTAGGCAGCTTGGTGGTGCCTAGCTTCCCGGAGGTCACCACATCGATGCCGAACTTAGTGCGGACACCCGATCGGCATTGCGCACTACAGCCCAGAACTCCTGGGCTCAAGCGATCCTCCCACCTCAGCCTCCCGAATAGCTGGGACCACAGGCACGCACCACCATACCTGGCATGATCATGTAGACTTTTTCAGGAAATAACGGTTAGTGTTTGAAGCACGACAGTTACAATGAAGGTTGTTGACTGGAGAAAGGTTTAGGAGGTCCAGTTGTGAATGAGTAGTGTGATAGGGAGAGGGAAGTTTAAACAATTCAGATTTGTAGTTTGGGTGACTGAATGGAACTGAGAAACTAGGTGTTATTAGCCATAGCAGAGAATAAGAGGAGGAGTTGTATAGAATATTGTGTAAAGCAGCCAGCTAAGCGTTCCTGAACCACAGTTTTTAAGTCACTTTGTTGCCAAAAACACATCATCAGCTTTTTGCTGTCTTTAATGAAAATGCAAAGAACACAGTGACAAAATATGGTACTGAATAGGTGTTTATTTAATCCTAAATGGGCACTCAAAGACTTTTTCTTTTGAGACCAAGTTTTGCTCTTGTTGTCCAGGCTGGAGTTTAATGGCACAATCTTGGCTCACTGCTACCTCTGTCTCCCAGGTTCAAGCGATTCTCTTGCCTCAGCCTCCCAAGTAGCTGTGATTACAGGCATGCCCCACCATGCCCGGCTAATTTTTTATTTTTAGTCAAGATGGGATTTCCCCATGTTGAGCAGGCTGGTCTCAAACTCCCAACCTCAGGTGATCTGCATGCCTTGGCCTCCCAAAGTGCTGGGATTACAGGCGTGAACCACTGTGCCCAGCTCAAAGACTTTTCTTATATGTCCTGGCTCACCTTTTCATCCTTTTTCTTACTGTCTTCCATGTCTCCTGTGCTTCAGCTTTGGGAAGATATTTTCTGTTCCTTTTGCTGCTTTTACTCCTTGCCCCGCCCCCCATGCTTATGCTTCAAATCTACATACCAGGTTTTACATTTCCAGGCAATCTTTTCTAATTTTTTCCACCTGGAAGAAACTTTCTTTTCTCTGAGTTCATAATCTTATAGTACCTATTTTTCCTCTCATTATAGTTTATATAAAATATATTATCTGATTTGTCAAGTGAGTTAATGCCTTTAAAGAGCCTAGAACATAGTAAGTACTCAATAAGTGTTGGTGGTTGTTATGGTGATGATGAAGATGATTAAGATGAGAAGACCTTTCTGCTTTCTTTTGGTGGCAAAAATGATTTGTTGTCTGTTCTTGGACACTAGGAAAGCAGCCTTTTACTTTGCTATGTATATAAAAGTGCAAAAGTGAAATTATTGTCTTTGTATTACTTTACTATTCTTGAGTGGTAGATGAGGGCTATACAAAGGTAGACAAATCCTTAAATATTAGACTGTTTCGTTGAGCTTCACTGCAGCTGTTTGAGGAAGGTGGTAGTGTTAGTCCCTTTTTAAAAATGGGTAAATAGGTTTAGGAAGTTTGCAGATTTGGCCAAGTTCACATGGTTTGTAAGTAGCCAGATTATGATCCTTAAATACTCAACTCCAAAATTCTTCATAGGAGGGTTTCATATCCTTCAGTGCTTTCATTTCATTTACGTATCCAACTTGTTACCTGTCAGAAGGGCTGTCAGGAGGCCTATGCTCAATGAAAAAAGTACTTTTTGAGTTTTCTTTATTGTAATTCAATCAATCAACTTATTTATTTATTTATTTATTTATTTTGAGATGCAGTTTCGCTCGTTACCCAGGCTGGAGTGCAATGGCGCAATCTCGGCTCCCTGCAACCTCCACCTCCTGGGTTCAGGCAATTCTCCTGCCTCAGCCTCCTGAGTAGCTGGGATTACAGGCACATGCCACCATGCCCAGCTAATTTTTTCTATTTTTAGTAGAGACGAGGTTTCACCATGTTGACCAGGGTGGTCTCGATCTCTTGACCTGGTGATCTGCCTGCCTCGGTCTCCCAAAGTGCTGGGATTACAGGTGTTAGCCGCTGCACCCGGCCCAATTTATTTATTTTGAGATGGTGTTTCAATCTTGTCGCCTAAGCTGGAGTACAGTGGTGCAGTCAGTCTTGGCTCACTGTAGCCTCGCCTTCCCCAGTTCAAGCGATTCTTCTGCCTCAGCCTCCTGAGTAGATGGAATTACAGGCACCTGCCACCGCGCCTGGCTAATTTTTGTATTTTTAGTAGAGGTGGGGTTTCACTATGTTGGTCACGCTGGTCTTGAACTCCTGACTTCAGGTGATCCGCCTGCCTCGGCCTCCTGAAGTGCTGGGATTACAAGTGTGCCCAGCTAAAATTTTATTTTGTTTATTTACAGTTTAATTTGTTTTTTTATTTTTATTATGAATATGTCAAATGTTCAGGAAAAGTACTGCAGTAATATTACAAAATAGCCATATGCCTATTACCAGAATTGACGGATGTTAACATTTTAACATTTTGTCATGTTTTGCTTCAGAGCTTTTTTTTTTTTTTTTTTTTTAGAACTGGAGTCTCACTCTTGCCCAGGCTGGAGTGCAGTGGCATGATCTTGGCTCACACAACCTCTGCCTTCTGGGTTCAAGCTATTCTCCTGCCTCAGCCTCCTGAGTAGCTGGGATTACAGGCACATGCCACCACACCTGGCTAATTTTTTGTATTTTTAGTACAGATGGGATTTCGCCATGTTATCCAGGATGGTTTCAATCTCCTGACCTTGTGATCTACACGGCTCGGCCTCCCAAAGTGCTGGGATAACAGTTTTTTTTTTTTTTCCTTTATTTAAGAAGGCATTATTACAGTTGATGTCCTTTTGTTTATGTATTTATTTTTTGAGATGGAGCCTTGCTCTGTTGCCAGGCCGGAGTGCAGTGGACGCTCACAGGAAGCTCCACCTCCTGGGTTAAAGCAGTTTCCCTGCATCATCCTCCTGAGTAGCTGGGACTACAGGCATGTGCCACCACACCCGGCTAATTTGTTTTTTGTATTTTAGTAGAGATGGGGTAGGATAGTTTCCATCTCCTGACCACGTGATCCGCCTACCTTGGCCTCCCAAAATGCTGGGATTACAGGCATGAGCCACCATGCCTGGCCTATTATTATTATTATTATTATTATTATTATTATTATTATTATTTGAGATGGAGGCCTGCTCTGTCACCCAGGCTGGAGCATAGTGGCACCATCTTGGCTCATTGCAGCCTCTACCTCCCAGGTTCAAGCGACTCTCTGCCTCAGCCTTCCAAGGAGCTAGGATCACAGGCATGCATCACCATACCCGGCTATTTTTTGTATTTTGAGTAGAGATGAGGTTTCACTATGTTGGCCAGGCTGGTCTCGAACTCCTGACCTTGTGATCTGCCCACCTCAGCCTCCCAAAGTGTTGAGATTACAGGTGTGAGCCACTGCGCCCAGCCCTGTACCATATTTTCTTCATGTCTAGACTACAGAAATGGATATTTAGATGGTTCACAACTTTTTACAGTTACAGACAATGCTGTGGTGAACATAAGCAGGGTATTTGCTAATGAGATGACACCATGTGTTTACATGGGCTGGGTGTGGTGCCTCACATCTGTAATCTCAACAGTTTGGGAGGCCAAAAGCAGGAGGATTGCTTGAGGCCAGGAATTTGACACCAGCCTGGGCAACATAGTGAGACCTTGTCTCTACAAAAAACAAATTAGCCGATGTGGTGGCATGTGCCTGTGGTCTCAAGGAGC
Organism: Sapajus apella; assembly: GCF_009761245.1. Lineage (NCBI taxonomy): Eukaryota > Metazoa > Chordata > Mammalia > Primates > Cebidae > Sapajus > Sapajus apella. The sequence goes on from NW_022437076.1 coordinate 3,038,271, forward strand.
TTAAGGTTGACCAGTGAGCTATATTTGTGCCACTGTGCTTCAACCTGGACAACAGGGTGAGACCTGATCTCTAAAAATAAAAAATAATTTGTTTTTGCACTGCAGAATTCACCCTCAGGTTAATTAAATAAAATATTTGTTCTTTGGTTTATGCTTTGAGTTGAATAAAGAATGGATAGTAATATTGCATCAATTTTAGACCATACATTCCTAAGCTTTGTTTCATTTTCTTCCATCTCTTCAACCATTCAAACAACCCATATTTATTCAGTATTTGGCCAAGGGTTGAATACTGGCAGCCTGCAGGCCAAACTCAGTTTGTAGATATATTTCTCTTTGCATTGATGGTCAAAATTTTTTCAAGCCAACATTTAAAAACTAGCTGTTTTGCATAAAGTCTCTATATTTTGGTTATCCTGAAAAATTAGGAGCTCTGTCAACAGACGGCCCATATTTTCCCATGACAACAGTTAACCCAAGCTGAATTACAGCTGCTCTCTTTTTTAATTTCCTGCTGTTTCCCTGCTAGAGATGGGGTCTGACTGTGTTGCTGGGGCTGGTCTCAAACTCCTGGTGTTCTTCCTGCCTTGGCCTGCCAGAGTTCAGGGATTGTAGGAGTGAGCCACTGCACCTGGCTCCAGCTGCCTTCCTTTAGGTGAGCATAAGCTCTCCCGTGGAACAAGTTTCTGGTCCTCCCTGTTGGTGTTTATTATTGGCCTTGTATTTTATGATGGAGAAATACTTCTCTATTGATATTTCTTTCAAAAATGAAAAAAAGTATGACTTGGAAGCGGTAGTACTCAAGAAAAGTGGACAAGAGCATATTTTTCCAGAAATGAAGAATATTTTAATACGATTAATATATGAGCAAGGCTGGGTGTGGCGGCTCATGCCTCTGATCCCAGCACTTTGGGAGTCTGAGGCAGGGGGATTGCTTGAGTCCAGGAGTTTGAGACCATTATGGGCGACACAGCAAGACATGAGTTTGTGATCCCTGCATTTTTTTTTTTTTCTTTTGAGACGGAGTTTCGCTCTCGTTACCCAGGCTGGAGTGCAATGGCGCGATCTCGGCTCACCGCAGCCTCCGCCTCCTGGGTTTAGGCAATTCTCCTGCCTCAGCCTCATGAGTAGCTGGGATTACAGGCATGCGCCACCATGCCCAGCTGATTTTTTGTATTTTTAGTAGAGAAGGGGTTTCACCATGTTGACCAGGATGGTCTCGATCTCTTGACCTCGTGATCCACCCGCCTCGGCCTCCCAAAGTGCTGGGATTACAGGCGTGAGCCACCGCGCCCGGCCCGATCCCTGCATTTTTGTGCATGTAACTCTGAGGGTAGCACCATAGTGCATTTGAATATTAAGAAGATATGAAAACAGGCCGGGCATGGTGGGTCATGCCTGTAATCCCAGCACTTTTGGAGCCCAAGGTCAACAAGGCGAAACCCACCTCACTACTAAGAATACAAAAATACTGGGTGTGGTGGTGTGTGTGTCTGTAGTCCCAGCTACTCGGGAGGCTGAGGCATGAGAATCACTTGAAACCCAGGAGGCAAAGGTTATAGTGAGCCTATACTGTGCCACTGTACTCTAGCCTGGGCGAGAGAGTAAGTCTCCAACTCAGAAAAAAAAAAGAAAAAAAAAATCCAAGATTTCCAAGATTTTTTTTTGGCTAGGTGCAGTGGCTCGTTGCCTCTCCTAAAAATAAAAAAAGTAGCCAGGCATAGCAGCGAGACTTCATCTCAAAAAAAAAAAAAAAAAAAAAAAAAGATATGGAAACAATTTGTAAATCATGAAGCTCTGTGCAAATGTAAGATACTTATTACTTTATCTGTTGTATACACCTTTTTTTCAGGAAGTTCTTTTTTTTTTTTTTTTTTTTTTTTTTCTTTTTGAGGGGGGGGTTTTACTTGGTTTCCCCCGCTGGAGTGCAGTAGTGCGATTTCAGCTCACTGCAATCCAATCACTGTCTCCTGGGTTCAAGCAGTTCTCGTGCCTCAGCCTCTGAGTACCTTGGACTACAGGTGCACAACACCATGCCTGGCTAATTTTTATGTTTTTAGTGGAGACAAGGTTTTACCATGTTGGCCAGGCTGGTCTTGAACTTCTGACCTCAGGTGATCTGCCTGCCTTGGTCTCCCAAAGTGCTGGGATTACAGGCATGAGCCAGCACGCCGAGTTCTTTTTGTTTGCTTGTTTGCTTTTTTTGAGACATTTCACTCATGTTGCCCAGGCTGGAGTGCAGTGGTGTGGTCTTGGCTCACTGCAACCTCTGCCTCAGAGATTCAAGCAATTCTGCCTCAGCCTTCCAGGTAGCTGGGATTACAGGCACCCACCACCGTGCCTGGCTAATAATTTTTTTGTTAGTAGAAACAGAGTTTCACCATGTTGGCTACGCTGGTCTTGAACTCCTGACTTCAGGTGATCTGTCCACTTCAGCCTCCCAAGGTGCTGGGATTACAGGTGTGATCAACTGCGCCCAGGCATGTACCAGGAAGGTTTTAAGCAGAGGGGTTGAAAACTAGTGTAATCTCAACCTTGCAGCACCATATTCATTAAGTGCCTTTTTCAGAGACTGTGAATGGATAGCCCAGGCTTTGGATTACAAACACATTTTTGTCTGTCTGCTCAGTAAATTTTTTTTTTTTTTTTAAGACTTAGTCTTCCTTTGTTGCCCATGCTGGAGTGCAATGGCACGATCTCAGCTCACTTTAGCTTCCGCCTCCTGGGTTCAAGCAATTCTCGTGCCTCAGCCTCCCGAGTAGCTGGGATTACAGGTGTGTGCTACAACGCCCAGCTAATTTTTGTATTTTTAGTAGAGACAGGGTTTTGCCATGTTGGCCAGCTGGTCTTGAACTCCTAGCCTCAAATTATTTGCCCGCCTTGGCCTCCCAAAGTGGTTGGAGGCATGAGCCACTGTGGCTGGCCAGTAATTTTGTTTTTAATTGAACTTTGAAAACGCAGCTCTACCACTGGTGTTTATTTTTAGCTGACTCAAACTTTTGTCTGCCAAGTTATTTAAAAACAAGTGAGATCTTTGACTCTACTGGAACTGTATTTTTTTCCCTTATCTTCACTGCTGAATGTCTTGAATTCAGGGTAAAATCCGCTCTGTTTTCTTACTCGTGATTGCCCTTTATATCTATCAGTTTACCATCTTTAGCCTCAACTTTTTAGGAATGCTGTATTTCCCAGCTGCTTAAGATAGTTTTGCATTTGGATATTTTGTTATCTTTTATTCAGCATCTTTTTTCCTCCTCCAAAACCTGCCTCAGAAAATTGCCAATCATTTTCATCGTCTTTTTTAGTCTTTTAGTTTATAATGCTGACTTAATTAGTCCTTAGCTCATGTCATATTCTCTTCCCATCTCTGCCCTACAAACTCACCTTAACTAGATTATGTGTTCCTTTACTGGATTGCACTTAATTTTTACCTTATAACCTTATATCACAGAGCCTAGCAGAATATTTGGTGAGTGAATATGTATATATAGCTCACATCTTCAACTATATTGTAAGTTTCATATGGACTGGGACTATCATTTAACATTGCTTTTATGTTTCATGTAGCCTTCCACAGATAGGGCATATAGGTTAAACTATGGGACATAGATATATGTTGTTTAATTTAAATGCTGGTTACCTGATTCTCAGTAAATAGATCAAATAATTGACACTGAGAATGTGGTTATTTCTGTTACTTGCCTTAGTGGATACAATCATTGGTGTGGATAGTGACAAACTAGAAATCAGTTCCATTGAGGGAAATTGTGCCTGTTTTCCAGTTGGGTTGTCATAACACTTGGACAGTTGCACTTTGCACTTGAATGTTGGATTACAGGCTGGTGCGGTAGCTCATGCTGTCATTCTAGTACTTCCGGAGCCTGAGGCGGGCAGATCACCTGAGGTCAGTGATAGGCGTGAGCCACTATGCCCGGCCTCTTTTGAATTTTAAAAGAGAAGAGTGAGAATAAAGTGATATAGTACATCTTTACTTTCTGAGAACGCAGTAAATTTTGATCTTAGTTTTTACTACGATGCCTACAGTAGTTATTTAGAAACACTAGGTGCCTACTGTGCATTAATTAATTCCCATGAATTTGATTGAGATACAATGAATATTGTGTCAGGTGTTGTTGAGACAATATCAGGGCAGGTAATAACAGTGTAGTGTGAGAAGTATTAAATATGTTGTGTATGAAGTACTATGAAGTCACAGAGGGGGTGGTTACTCTGTGTTTGCTTAATTGTTTTGGGTCAAAACTAGTTAGAATGGTAACTAAAACCTTTAAGTTCTTCCGTTTATGCTAGCTGCTGAGAGGCTTGCTAATGCTATTTAAATATCATTGATAAGTATTAGGTTGAACCATTATTGGCAGTTTTTAATGGTTTAACACTAATAGTGTTTTGGTATGACAATTTAAACAGTGTTTTATCTTTTGCCAATACTGTTTGACAGTTGTTGAATAATTGATATTTTGTTAAAATAAACTTTGAATATTGAATAAATGTGCCATTCTAGGAAAACGTTTTTTTTTTTTTTGAGACAGAGTCTTACTCTGTCACCCAGACTGGAGTGCAGTGGCTTACTGCAATTTCCATCTCCTGGGTTCAAGTGATTCTGCCAAGTAGCTTGGACTACAGGTGTGTGCCACCACGCCTAGCTAATTATTATTATTATTATTTTTTTTGAGATGGAGTCTCGCTCTTGTCCTCCAGGCTGGAGTGCAGTGGTGCAATCCTGACTCACTGCAACCTCCACCTCTCAGGTTCAAGTGATTCCCTTGCCTCTGCCTCTTGAGTAGCTAGGATTATAGGCACCTGCCACCACTCCTGGCTACTTTTTTGTATTTTTAGTAGAGACAGGGTTTCACCATGTTGGCCAGGCTGGTCTCGAACTCCTGATGTCAGGCGATCCACCCACCTTGGCCTCTCAAAGTGCTGGGATTACAGGAGTGAACCACTGTGCCCAGTCCTAAGTTGTCTTACTTTCAAAGCTTGATTCTTACTTACAAACGTTTGTTGAATGCCAGAAACTGCCTGATATAAAGATGCAAAGATGAAATTCAGTTTAGTGTTTGCTACTGAGCAGGTCAGTCTGGTACTAGTGACAGCTTAATACATGATTACAAATAATGTGAAGGGAGCACAGTTTAGAATGAGTGATTTTTCAGAGTTATCTTGGTGGAAATGTTTCCCAAAAAGACCGTATGCAGAAGTCAAATGTGTAAACAGATAAAAACAGAATCTTGGCTACTTGGCCTTCTCTATGTCCTCATGCCTTGCATACATGGCCTAACTTAGTTTCGTTGCCCAGTGTTGTAAGAATTAATGTAGGAAGGGGCCTGGCATGTAATGACAAGCAGCAAATGATAGCTATGAGGATTATACTTCTGAAGAAGACAGTATCTACTGCTGCCAAGGTAAATGGGCTTATCAGGGAGGGCTTCACAGAGGTAGTGATGGGCTGCCTTCAGGCTGAATCTCGACAGTAAACAGAGCTGGGCACAGTGGCTTATGCCTGTAATCCTAGCACTCTGGGAGGCTGTGGTGGGAGGATCACTTGAGCCCAGGAGTTCAAGACCAGCCTAGGAACAAAACATGAAAAATTCAGCTCAGCATGTGGGCATGTGCCTATGTTGCCAACTACTCAGGAGGCTGATAAGGGGAGGATCACTTGAGCCCAGGAGGTCCAGCCTGGTGAAAGAGTGAAACTCTGTCTCTAAAAAATAAAAAAAATCGTTAATGGAAATGGCCAGATATAAGACTTAGGGACATGTACCCAAAATAAACAGTTTTAATAATGAAGACTCTTCACCTCAGACTCAAGTGATTATTATGTGGAATGCAACCTCATTATGTCTTTCTGAGGATAAGAGGCTTTACTTGCTTTCTGGGGAGCGCGCGCGCGTGCGTGTGTGTGTGTGTGTGTGTGTGTGTGTGTGTGTATGTGTATATATTTTGAGACAAGGTCTCACTGCATCTCACAGACTGGAGTGTAGTGGCATGATCATAGCTCACTGCAGCCCGGAACTCCTGAGTTCAAGTGATGCTCCCTCTTCAGCCTCCTAAAGTGCTGGGATTATAGGCATGAGCCAATGTGCCTGGCCTTTCTATTTTTTGATTGAAATTTTACTGTTATGGTTGGTCAGGCCAAAGTGAGAGACTTTCTTTGGTAAAGTACAGGTTGAGTATTCTTTATCTAAAATGTTTGGGACCAGAAGTGTTTTAGATTTGGCTTTTAGATTTTGGAGTATTTGCATATACCTAATGAGATGTCTTGTGAATGGGACCCAAGTCTAAACACAAAATTCATTTATATTTCATATATTCTTGATACACATAAACTGAAGGTAATTGTATACAATATCTTAAATCATTTTGTGCATGAAACAAAGTTTTAACTTTGACCTGTCATATGAGGTCAGGTGTGGAATTTTTCCACTCAAAACGTCATGTTAGTGCTCAAAAATTTCGGATTTTAGAGCTTTTTTTTTTTTTTTCTTTCTTTTTTTTTTTTTAAGACAGAGCCTCACTCTGCCACCCCGGCTGATGCAGTGGCACTGTCTTGGCTTCCTGCAGCCAACCTCCACTGCTCAGGCTCAAGCAATTCTCATGCCTCAGCCTCCCGAGTAGCTGTGATTACAAGTGTCTGCCACCACATTCCACTAATTTTTGTACTTTTTGTAGATAGAGGGTTTCGCCATGTTGGCCAGGGTAGTCTCAAGCTTCTGGCCTCAAGTGATCCGCCTGCCTTGGCCTCCCAAAGTGTTGCAATTACAGGTGTGAGCCACCATGCCTGGCCCATTTTGGACTTTTGTATTAGGGATGCTCAACTTGTGCTCTAAACCTGAACTCATAAGCTGTGAGCTTGATCATAATGTAGTGATGCATTTATAGACAAGTTCTTCCTAAGTGCAACTGCATTGGTGAGCTGAAAATAAGAAATCTTTTTTTGTTTTTGTTTTTGAGATGGAGTCTTGTTCTGTCGCCCGCCTGGAGTGCAGTGGTGCAATTTTGGCTCACTGCAACCTTGCCTCCCAGGTTCAAGTGATTCCCCTGCCTCAGTCTCCCGAGTAGCTGGGACTACAGGTGCGCACCACCATGCCCAACTAATTTTTTTTTCTATTTTAGTGGAGATGGGGTTTCACTATGTTGGCTACGCTGCTCTTGACCTCCTGACCTCGTGATCCACCTGCCATGGCCTACCAAAGTGCTAGGACTATAGGCGTGAGCTACCACGCCTGGCCAAAAATTAGAAATCTTCATGTGCTTCTCTGAGGTTTTAAGTAGGAGATTTGAGTTAAATGGAGTACTGCTATGGTTAAATTGTAGATGGATACTTAAATTTGCGTGTGTGGGAACATGAAAAATTTATTTTTAATTTTTGTGGGTACATTAAAAATTTTTATTTTTAATTTTTGCAGGTGGATGCATTTACTTTGGATTTTTGAAAGTAGAAAATTGGTTTCCAGGAAAAACTTATGAATCATAATTGGATACTTTTTCTGTCTCAACAGTGAAGGATATTTTCTTGTTTATAATAATCCGAATTAGGCAAAACATTTTGGTGTTAGAGGCTAACACAATTAAGAGTTATTAAACAGAGTGGAGGAGAAAAAGAAACTAAGAGTGACATACATGTGGATAAAATAATTTAGAATTTAATATGTACAAGGCACTGTTCTAAGTATTTTACATGAATCAACTCATTTAATCTGCCCAACAATCTTGTGAAATAGATAATACTGTTAGAAGTAGCTGTGTCAGATAATTTCTAGATGTAAGAGTGTTTGAAAATTATAGCTAGCAAGCCAGATCCTGCTGTAGGTGTCTACCACCTGTTTTTGTATTGAGATGGGGTCTCTGCCCCCAAGCTGGAGTGTAGTGGCCTGAACATGGCTTCTCTATAGCCGTGACTTCCTGGGTTCAAGCAATCCCTCTGCCTTAGCCTCCTATGTAGCTGTGATCACAAGATGCGTACCACACCTGGCCAAGTTTTTTGATTTTTTGTAGAGGTGGGGATCTCACTTTGTTGCCCAGGCTGGTCTCAGATTCCTGGGCTCAAACGATCCTCCTGCCTTGGCCTCCACAAATGCTGAGATTACTGGCGTGAGCCAGCATGCCCTTGCTACCTGATTTTGTACTGTAAGCCTAAAAAGGTTTTTGCTTGCTTTTTTTTTTTCCCCAATTTTTAGTGGTTGAGAAATCAAAAGAAAATATTTTGTAAAATAATTTTATAAAATCTATTTGATAAATTAATAATTTGTAAAAAAAGAAAAAGTGAAATTCAAATTTCAGTGTCCATAAAGTTTTATTGGAACAAAGCCATATCTTTTTCTTTATACATGTACATATGTGTGTGTGTGTGTGTGTGTGTGTGTGTGTGTGTATGTTTAGACATGATCTTGCTCTGTTGCCCAGGCTAGAGTGCAGTGATGTGATCACAGCTCACTGCTGCAGCCTCAACCTCCTAGGCTCAATCTACCTTCCTACCTTAGCCTCCTGAGTAGCTTGGACTACAGGTGTCTGCCACCATGCCTGGCTAATTTTTAAATTATTTGTAGAAACGAGGTCTTACTCTTTTGCCCAGGCTGATTTCAAACTCCTGAGCTCAAAGGATCCTCCTGCCTCAGCCTCCCAAAGTACTTGCTGGGTTAGTGAGCCATGGCACCTAGCCAATGTATTTATTGTTGCTTTCTTACTACAGTGGCAGAAACAGTTGCTACAGAATCTGAATGGCCTACAAAACCTAAAATACTTACTATCTTTGCGGTTTGCTGACCCCTGGTCTAGATAGAAAGGGGAGAGAACGTTAGATAGAAAGGGGAGAGAACGTAAGATAGAAAGCAACAAAGTTAATATAGATGGAAAGAATGTGTCTTTATTATAACATCCCAGGAAGACTGCATAGTTATATAATGAGCAAGGCAACTGTGTTTTCTTCTTGAAGGATTTTTTTTTTTTTTTTTTTTTTTTGGGAGACGGAGTTTCGCTCTTGTTACCCAGGCTGGAGTTCAATGGCGCGATCTCGGCTCACCGCAACCTCTGCCTCCTGGGTTCAGGCAATTCTCCTGCCTCAGCCTCCTGAGTAGCTGGGATTACAGGCACGCGCCACCATGCCCAGCTAATTTTTTGTATTTTTAGTAGAGACGGGGTTTCACCATGTTGGCCAGGATGGTCTCGATCTCTTGACCTCGTGATCCACCCGCCTCGGCCTCCCAAAGTGCTGGGATTACAGGCGTGAGCCACCGCGCCCGGCCCTTGAAGGATTTTTAAAGAAGTCTTATAAAAACTCTGTTGCAGGGATTCCATCATGGCTCCCCTTCCATCATCTTTGTGGAGGCTTTCTCTCTCTCTGGGATTTCCCCCTCTGTGGTCCCCTTCCACTCAGTGTGGAAGCTGCTTTCCTCTCTGGTATTCCATACTTGGATCCCCATCCACAATCCTCCTGGAAGCTTTCTCTCTCTCACCTTTTTCTCTCTTTCTGTCTGCCTAAATAAATCACTTTCTGCAAACAACAACAACAACAACAACAAAAAGCTCTGTTGCATAGGCTGGAGTGCAGTGGTGCCTTCATAGCTCCCTGAAGCCTTGAACTCCTGGGCTCTACTCCCATCTTAGCCCCCTGAGTAACTAGGACTACAGGCCTGTGGCACCATGCATGCCTAATTTTATAATTTTTTCTTTTTTAAGAGATGGGTCTTGCTGTGTTGCCCAGGCTGGTGTCAAACTTCTGGACTCAAGCAGTCCTCCCACCTCAGCCTCCCACTGGGTGGAGATTATAGTGCACTACCACTGCAGGCCAACATTAAAGTAAATTTAAAAGAAAAAAATGTCCCACAATCTTGAAAATCATACTAAACAATAAATATTTTTCTTTTTTTAATTCCCTTCCACTATTTATAGGCATATGCAGTTGGCCCTCCATATCCATGGGTTTTGTATTGTGAATTCAACCAACTCCAGATTGAAACTATTCAGACAAAATGATAGTTGTGTCAGTACTGAACGTGCAGTTTTCTTGTCATTATTCCCTAAACAATGCAGTATAACAACTATTTACATAGCTTTTATTATTATTTTAGATATTCTAGGTTATCTAGAGATTATTTAAAGTATGTGAGAATATGTGTGTAGGTTATATGCAAATACTATACCATTTTATATAAAGGATTCAAGCATCCTTTTTTTTTTTTTTTTTACTATTTTTTTTTTTTTGAGTGGGAGTTTCGCTCTTGTTACCCAAGCTGTAGTGCAATGGCACAATCTCGGCTCACCACAACCTCCGCCTCCTGGGTTCAGGCAATTCTCCTGCCTCAGCCTCCTGAGTAGCTGGGATTACAGGCAAGTGCCACCATGCCCAGCTAATTTTTTGTATTTTTAGTAGAGACGAGGTTTCACCATTTTGACCAGGATGGTCTCGATCTCTTGACCTCGTGATCCCTCCGCCTTGGCCTCCCAAAGTGCTGGGATTACAGGCGTGAGCCACCGCGCTGCCTCAAGCATCCTTTTATTCGTACCAAAGGGGGTCCTGGAAGGACTGTGCATGTGTATAATACAGAACAACTGATATCTGATAAAAAGCACAGGAAAAGCTATGTATGTCAAAATCTAAATTAGAATTCAGTTTCTTTAGAACCTTCAGGTGTTGAAAATGGCTTTATTTTGAAGACAAAAGTGGGAAAGTTTCTCTTATTTGAGGGGCAGTGAAGTAGTAGTCTCTGAGCATCCATCAACGAATGAACACATCTGGGATGAAGATTATATCTAACGTGTTTGATGGGCCTGGTGTGGCAATAAGGATGCATCCTAGTTAATGTCCTTAAAGAGAAATCCAGGAAGTGATAAGGCAGACAGACTGAGAAAGAAGACACAAGGAGAGAAAAGTAAAGAGAGTAAAGATCAGCAGTAATGAGAGGGTGCTTACAACCTGCGGCAGTGAATATAAAAAACTTAGTGGAAAGAAAGCAATGAAGAAACGAGAATAGGATGAGTTCTCAGTTACCTACTTTATTCAGGTAACCTTTATTCAGGACATCTATCTTGTATGTTGTAGAATAGAGAGAGCAGTTTATTACATTTGATAATCCTTTAAGGTATTGATTTGCTTGGAGGGTACCCAAGGAGTAGAGTTTAAGCAGTATGAAGAGTGAAGAACATTCATTCATTCCAATAGAATTTAGTGACAGACTAAGCTTATATAGAGTTCTATATTATAGTAGAAGAATACTGCTGCAGGAGTATGGGACTATATTAAGGTTCTCCAGAGAAACGAGACCAATAGGGGGAGAGAGAGAGAGAGAGAGAGAGAGAGAGAGTGTGTGTGTGTGTGTGTGTGTGTGTGTGTGTGTGTGTAGATTGATTGGTTGATAGATTTTAGGGAATAGGCTCATGCTGTTGTGAAGGCTTGCAAGTTCAAAATCTGTAGGGTAGGCTGACAGGCTGGGGACTTCGGGAATAGGTGATGTTGCATCTCAAGTCCAAAGGGAGAATTCTATCTTCCTTGGAAATCAGTATTTTTTTCTGTTAAGGCCTTCAACTGATAGAATAAGGCTTACCCACGTTATGAAGATAATTGACTTTACCCTGAATCTACTGACTTAAACGTTAATCCTATCTTAAAGAAATATCTTCACAGCAACATCTAAATGAATGCTTGATCAAATACACTGGCCAAGTTGTAATGTAAAATTAACGATCACAAGAGTATAATGGAAACCATCTCAGAATGTACATGTGGGACTTCTAGTTAAAGGCAAAGGGCAAAGCCAAAAATGATTGCTCTTACTAAGAAAAAAAAATGGACATCCAGATGTGCCTTGTATTGTGTTACTTAAATCTAAGTCTGATTGATATCAAAGCCCTAAAACTGTACACTTTATTACTTAAGATTGAAAGCGGTGGGCCATCTATTTGCAGCACTTGCCTTTAATGCTGGAGTTAGTAGATTTGAGATTGGTAGGAATGCTTCTAGTGAAAAAAGTGGTAGCTTAATCTTTGGCTCAAGACTAATCGTAAAATAGAAAATATTTTCATATGTAAATTTTGGATGGGTAACTTAAATCTTGCAAAATGAATGAAATACAGTGGTTAGCTGTCTAATAGAAAAATGAGGAGATGGTGAAGCTGTTAAAAGAAGTTTACAATTGTTTCAATGAAGTATGCCTGAGCCCAGTCCATCCCCCAGTGATTTCACCATACTGATAAACCAACTTGATCAGTTTTTTGTTACCTGCTGACAGCAGATCCTAGTGATTCACAGATGGGCCTTCAAAGTGAAGCAGAATAAGAAGTAGACATGTTAAAATCTCAATGTTTGAGGTCAGGCATGGTGGCTCATGCCTGTAATCCCAGCACTTTTTGGGAGGCTGACGCCGGCAGATCACTCGAGGTGAGGAATTTGAGACCAGCCCAGACAACATGGTGAGACCCTCTGTCTCTACTAAAAATGCAACAATTAGCTGGGTGTGGTGGTGGGCACCAGTAATCCCAGCTACTCAGGAGCCTGAGGCAGGAGAATCGCTTGAACCTTTGAGTGGAGATTGTGCCACTGTATTCTAGCCTGGGCAACAGAGCAAGACTCAGTTCCCCTGGAAAAAAAGTCTCAGTATTAGATTAAAGACTTTGATTTATCATTTGTAATAGTATGAATGGGAAAAATCTGACTTCTATCTTCAGTTATTCACACAGAGCACAAGATACTTCAAGAACATGAAGTTAATATTTTGATAAATTTTTTCACCTTTTTATCAGAAAACAATTTCAAAACTCTAAAACTTATGTCTCTGGTTAAGAAAGTGAGGAAATACAAATATTGATCTAAGGAAATGAAGTTACTCTAAGGAGTACTTTGTCCTTCTATGTAATCTAATGGATTTAGCTATAGACTGGAGTCTTTTTCAGATATGTGATGCAATGAATTTATAGGAAAATTTACTTTTTTTAAAGAAATTATTTGACTGCAGTACAGTATAGCGTTAATGATGGAGATTTATTTATTTAAAAAAATTTTTTTTTTTAATTTGAGATGGAGTTTTGTTTTTGTTGCCCAGGCTGGAGAGTAATGGCATGATCTTGGCTCACTGCAACCTCCACCTCCTGGGTTCAAGCGATTCTCCTGCCTTAGCTTCCTGAGTATCCGAAATTACAGGCATGTGCTACCACTCCCAGCCAATTTTTTATTTTTAGTAGAAATGGAGTTTCTCCAAGTTGGTCAGGCTAATCTCAAACTCCTGACCTCAGGTGATCTGCCTGCCTTGGCTTCCCCAAGTGCTGGAATTACAGGTGTGAACCACTGTGCCTGGCCGATTTTTAAATTTTTTTTTTCAGACAGTCTCTCACTCTGTCACCCAGGCTGGAGTGCAATGGCATGATCTTGGTTCACTGCAACCTCCATCTCCCAGGTTCAAGTGATTCTCTTGTCTCAGCCTCCCAAATAGATGAGATTACAGGTGCACACCTCCACACCCAGCTAATTTTTTCTTTTTTTTTTCCTCATCTATGTGAGCACCTAGAGTTTTTTTTTTTTTTTTTTTTTTTTTTTTTTTTTTTTT
>NW_022437076.1:3051923-3053520 GCF_009761245.1 Sapajus apella
TTTTTTTTTTTTTGTATTTTAGTAGAGATAAGGTTTCACTGTGTTGCCCAGGCTGATCTTGAACTCCTGAGTTCAGGCAGTCCACTCATCTCGGCCTCCCAAAGTGCTAGGATTATAGCCAGCCAATGATGGAGTCTTAAAAATTGTTCTTAGGCTGGGTGCAGTGGCTAGCACCTGTAATCCCAGCACTTTGGGAGGCCAAGTTGGGTGGATCGTTTGTACTCAGAAGTTCAAGACAATCCTGGGCCACATAGCAAGACCCCACAAAAATCAACCAGGTATGGTGGTGTGCACTTGTAGTCCCAGCTACTTGGGAGGCAGATATGGGAGGATCCCTAGAGCCTAGGAGGTCAGGGCTTCAGTGAGCTATGATCACACCACTGCACTCCAGCCTGGGCAACACAGCCAGACGCTGTCTCAAAAAAAAAAAAAATTATTTTTACGTAGAATTATAGTTAAAGTCAAAAATTGAAAATTTAGAGAAATTTTAAACTGTTATCACTGCTGATGCCATAACAAGGAGCATCATCTAATGAGATAGATGATGAAGAATTTGCAGACACACTCAGAATACGCAGGACTCTCATCATTTTGATGAAATGATGAGAGTTGTTCCTCCTTCTACCCGTACTTTAAGGGCTGTGTATTTAAAAACGTGTATGTACTGTTGGATTAGTTATACAGAAATCAGAATGATTTGGGTGGTGCAAACAAATTGAGGAAGGAGTGGTGAGAAGACAGTATAAGTGAAAAGGTGTTTCTTTTTCAGAGGGTCAGACCATGTTTTGAGAGATGATTGTTTCAGTTTTTGTTTCTCAAAATATGCAAAACAGATCGCGTGGTGGCTCATGCCTGTAATCCCAGCGCTTTGGGCGTCCTAGGTGAGTGGATCATTTGAGATCAGTAGTTCAAGACCAGCCTGGCCAATATGGTGAAACCCTGTCTCTACTAAAAATACAAAAATTAGCTGGGTGTGGTGGCGGGCGCCTGTAATCTCAGCTACTCGGGCGGCTGAGGCAGGAGAATTGCTTGAACCTAGGTGACAGAGGTTGCAGTGAGCCGAGATGTACTACTGCACTCTAGCCTGGGCAAGGAAGTGAGACTCTGTCTCATTTAAAAAAAAAAAAAAAAAAAAAAGGCGCAGTGGCTCACACCTGTAATCCCAGCACTTTAGGAAGTCGAGGTGGATCACGAAGTCAACAGATGAAGACCATCCTGGCCAACACGGTGAAACCCCGTCTCTATCAAAAAAAAAAAAAAAAATTTTTTTTGCAGAGCAGCAGTCAAATGACACTCCCACAGGAGATATTCTTCATGATGTTAAATGAAAACAGTGTCAAAAAGTAAGCCAGTTTCAGAGACTTTTATAAGAAATCATGTCCCAAGTTCATTGTTGTATTTTTTTTTTAGCTGGAGTTTTTTGTTTGCTTGTTTTGTTTTTTGTTATTTTGTTATTTTTCTTTATTTATTTTTGATACAGGGTCTCACTCTGTCTCCCAGGCTTGAGTGCATTGGCATAATCACCGTGGCTCGTTGTAGCCTCCAACTCATGGGCTCAGGTGATCCTCCCACCTCAGCCTCTGGGTAGCTGGGACTA
>NW_022437076.1:3053530-3104139 GCF_009761245.1 Sapajus apella
TGGGCTCAGGTGATCCTCCCACCTCAGCCTCTGGGTAGCTGGGACTAAAAGTACGTGTCACCACACCCGGCGTTTCACTAGCTAGGACTACAAGCACTGGGACTACAGTGATCATAGCTCACTGTAACCTCAAATTACTGGGCCCAGGTATTCTCCTACCTCAGCCTTCTGTGTAGCTAGGACTACAGGCATGCACCACCATGCTTGGCTAATTATTTTTATTTTTATTTATTTATTTTTGGGACCGAGTCTTGCTCTGTTCCCAGGCACCCAGGCTGGAGTGCAGTGGCACAATCTCAGCTCACTGCAGCCTCCACCTCCCAGGTTCAAGTGATTCCCCTGCCTCATCCTCCAGAGTAGCTGGGATTACAGGCACATGCCACCACGCCCAGCTAATTTTTTGTATTTTTAGTAGAAACGGGGTTTCACTGTGTTAGCCAGGATGATCTTGATCTCCCGACCTCGTGATCCACCGGCTTCAGCCTCCAAAAGTGCTGCAATTACAGGTGTGAGCCACCGTGCCCAGCCTATTATTTTTTGGAGAGACGTGGTCTTGTTAGGTTGCCCAGGCTGGTTTTGAACTCCTGGACTTAAGCGATTCTCTGGTCCTAGCCTCTTTGTAATATGCCCCCACAAATATGTCCCAGCCCCATATTTTCATAAATACTACTTGATAAATTCCACCTGATATTTAGTATAGTCAGAGCAACTGAGTAATCTATTTTGATTAAATTTTGTTCCTTGTAGCTTAGAACTTGAGGTGAGATTCCCCAAGCGTTTGCTGAGTTGATTGTCTAAGCCTGAAGTAAGTTATTGTACCCTCCTTTATGCTGTATTCAGAACATTCTTGGAACTATAACATTCACCTTAGAATGGAAATGTACAGATTGTTTATAAACATCAGATTCCTGTCTAAGTCTCTTTCCTTTTTATGACTTTGTTGTAACTGTAACTTACCTCAGTATCCTCTTATAATATTTTGGTTTGATTCTGTTTAGATTATCTAAAAAATAGATTATTATGTAGGAACATGAAGACTTAAAAAGTGAATGAACAAGTTTTATGTCTTTTCTGTTGGATGCTGGTTGTCTGTGCTCTTTAGTTTTTGTCTGGTTTTAAAAAAACATGTAGGGCTGGGCGCAGTGGCTCACACCTGTAATCCCAGCACTTTGGGTGGCCGAGGCAGGCAGATCATGAGGTGAGGAGTATGAGACCAGTTTGCCCAACACAGTGAAACCCTGTCTCTACTAAAAATACAAAAAATTAGCCAGGTGTAGTGGTGCACACCTGTAATCCCAGCTACTCAGGAGGCTGAGGCAGGAGAATCGCATGAACCCTGGAGGCGGAGGTTGTAGTGAGTTGAGATCTCACCATTGCATTCCAGTCTGGGTGACAGTGGGAGACTCTGTCTCAAAAAAAAAAAAAAGAAAAAGAAATGCAGAACCAGCATAACTAAGAAAGTGGCTTTTTTACTTTTCTAACCGAAATTCAGATTTTAATTCATTAAATTATAGGCAAAGCTTTTTTTTTTTTTTTTTTTTTTTTTTTTTTTTTTTTGGACGGAGTCCTGTTCTGTCACCAGGCTGGAATGCAGTGGCGTGATCTTGGCTCACTGCAACCTCCACCTCCCCGGTTCAAGCGATTCTTCAGCCTCAGCCTCCCAAGTAGCTGGGACTACTGGCACGCACCACCATGCCCAGCTAATTGTTGTATTTTTAGTAGATAGAGTTTCTCCATGTTAGCCGGGATGGTCTCAATCTCCTGACTTCGTGATCCGCCCGCCTCACCCTCCCAAAGTGCTGGGATTACAGGTGTGAGCCACCTCACCCAGCCTGTTCTCGTCATTTAGCTCCCACTTATAAGTGAGAACATGTAATATTTGGCTTTTGGATTCTGTTAGTTTGCTGAGGATAATGGCCTCCAGTTCCATTCATGTGGAACTACTATTCTAAAAATCTGGTAACTTGCAGGGTATCATGAAACGTAGTTTATCGGGAAATGTTGTTTAGCAGATTCTTGAAAGCAACTGGTCTGAGAAGATACTCAGTTCTTGATTGAGAATAGCTTCTGCCTTGTTTGATTGCTGCAACTGGAAGATATTTGGATTAAGATTAGGAGCTATGATATGTGCTATTCAAGTATGATAGATAATCTACTGACTTTTTTTTTTTTTTTGGAGACAGGATCTCCCTCTCTTATCCAGGCTGGAGTGCAGTGGTGTGATATCAGCTCACTGCAGCCTCTGCATCCTGGGCTGCGATCCTCCCACCTCAGCCTTCTGAGTAGCTGGGACTACCGGCATGCACCACTGTGTCCAGCTAACTATTGTACTTTTTAGTAGAGAGGGGGTGTATTAGTTTGTTTTCACTTTGCTGATAAAGGTATACACAAAACTGGGAACAAAAAGAGGTTTAATTGGACTTAGAGTTCCACTTGTCTGGGGAGGCCTCAGAATCATGGTGGGAGGCGAAAGGCACCTATTACATGGTGGCGGCAAGAGAAAAATGAGGAAGAACCAAAACTGGAAACCCGATAAACCCATCAGGATCTCGTGAGACTTATTCACTATCACAAGGAGACTAGCACGGGAAAGACCAGCCCCATGATTCAGTTACCTCCCCCTGGGTCTCTTCCACAATATGTGAGAATTCTGGGAGACATAATTCAAATTGAGATTTCTGTGGGCCATAGCCAAACCATATCATTCTGCCCCTGGCCCCTCCACATCTCAGGTCCTCACATTTCAAAACCAATCATGCCTTCCCAACAGTCCCCCAAAACATTAACTCATTTCAACATTAACCCAGAAGTCTACAGCCCAAATTCTCATTTGAGACAAGGCAAGTCCCTTCTGCCTATGAGCCTGTAAAATCAAAAGCAAGCTAGTTACTTCCTAGATACAATGGGTGTACAGATACTGGGTAAATACAGCCGTTCCAAACAGGAGAAATTGGTCAAAACAAAGAGGTTACAGGGTCCCTGCAAGTCCAAAATCCAGCAGTGCAGTCAAATTTTAAAGCTCTAAAATGATCTCCTGTGACTCCAGGTCTCACATCCAGGTTACACTGATGCAAGAGGTAGGTTCCCATGGTCTTGGGCAGTTCTGCCCCTGTGACTTTGCAGGATACAGCCTTCCTCCTGGCTGCTTTCATGAACTGGCCTTGAGTGTCTGCAGCTTTTCCAGGTGCACAGTGCAAGCTTTCGGTGGATCTACCATTCTAGGGTCTGGAAGACAGTGGCCCTCTTCTCACAACTCCACTGGCACTCACAGTAGGGACTCTGTGTTGGGGCTCTGACCCACATTTCCCTCCTGCACTGCCCTAAGCAGAGGTTCTCCATGAGGGCTCCAACCCTGCAGCAAACTTTTGCTTGGGCATCCAGGTGTTTCCATACATGTTGTGAAATCTAGGCAGAGGTTTCCAAACCTCAATTCTTGACTTATGTGCACCTGAGTGCTCAACACCACATGGAAGCTGCCAAGGCTTGGGCTTTTTTCTCCTGGGCCTCCAGGCCTGTGATGGCAGGGGCTGCTGGGAAGGTCTCTGACATGGCCCAGAGACATTGTCCCTATGGTCTTGAGGATTAACATTAGGCTCCTTGCGTACTTACACAAATTTCTGCAGCCAGCTTGAATTTCTTCCCAGAAAAAGGGTTTTTCTTTTCTGTTGCATAGTCAGGCTACAAATTTTCCAAACTTTCATGCCGTTTCCCCCCGCCCCCTTTTTTTTTTTGGAGACAGAGTCTTGCTTTGTTGCCCAGGCTGGAGTGCAGTGGCGCAGTCTTGGCTCACTGCAACTTCTGCCTCCCGGGTTGAAGTGATTTTTCTGCCTCAGCCTCTGAGTAGCTTGGATGGGATCTCAGCCACAGTAGCTGGGATTAGCCACCACGCCTGGCTAATTTGTATATTTCTGTTAGAGATGGGGTTTCACCATGTTGGCCAGGCTGGTCTCAAAACTGCTGACTTCAAGCTGTCTGCCCACCTTGGCCTCCCAAAGTGCTGTGATTACAGGCGTGAGCCACCGTGCCTGGCTGCTCTGCTTCCCTTTTAAAACATGCTTTTAAAACACCCAAGTCACCTTTTGAATGCTTTACTGCTTAGAAATTTCTTTCTCCAGATACCCTAAATCATCTTTCTCAGGTTCAAAGTTCCACAAATATCTAGGGCAGGGGCAAAATGCTGCCAGTCCCTTTGCTAAAACTTAACAAGTGTCACCATTGCTACAGTTCCCAACAAGTTCATCATTTCCATCTGAGACCACCTCAGCCTGGACCTCATTGTTCATATCACTATCAGCATTTTTGTAAAAGCCATTCAACAAGTCTCTAGGAGGTTCTAAACTTTCTCACATTTTCTTGTCTTCTGAGCCCTCCAGACTGTTTCAAACTCTGCTTGGTTTCCGGTTTCAAAGTCACTTCCACATTTCCAGGTATCTTTTCAGCAACGCCCCAGTCTACTGGCACCAATTTACTGTATTAGTTTGTTTTCACGCTGCTAATAAAGACATACCTGAAACTGGGAACAAAAAAAGGTTTAATTGGACTTACAGTTCTGCGTGGCTGGGGAGGCCTCAGAATCATGGCAGGAGACAAAAGGCACTTTACATGGTGGAGAGGAGAAAAATGAGAAAAGTATAAACAGAAACCTCTGATAAACCTGTCAGATGTTGTGAGACTTATTATCACAAGAATAGCACAGGAAAGACTAGCCCCCATGATTTGATTACCTCCCCCGGGTCCCTCCTGCAACACGTAGGAATTCAGGGAGATAAAATTCAAATTAATATTTTGGTGTAGACACTGCCAAACCACATCACGGGGTTTCTCCATGTTGCCCAGCTGGTCTTGAACTCCTGGACTTAAGTGATCTGCCTGCATCGGCCTCTCAAAATGTTGGGATTACAGGCTTGAGCCACCATACCTGGCCTCTGCTGACCTTTTAAATAAAGCTTTTGCAAGTGATAATTTGATGTTAGGAACCATTGGTAGTTGGTGAATTACTGGATAAGTCTTTATTTCTTCCTTCTACATCTAATAAATCTGCTGATTTCCATTTTCATGTTAATGCCTCTATTGTTAACATGTAATTAGTTATGTCTTCCCTCACACACATCCTTTATTTTCTGTATTTTCCCTATTTCATAAACTTCTAGTTGTCAGGGACCAAGGTAAAAAATAGATTTTTTTGTTGTTTGTTTTTTGAGATCCCTCTCTGTTGCCCAGGCTGGAGTGCAGTGGCACTATCTCAGCTTGCTGCAACCTCTGCCTCCCAGGTTCAAGCTGGGATTACAGGTATGTGCCACCATGCCCAGCTAATTTTTTTTGTATTTTTAGTAGAGACAGGGTTTCACCATGTTGGCCAGGCTGGTCTCAAACACCAGACCTCAGATGATCTGCCCGCCTTGGCCTCTCAAAGTGCTGGGATTACAGGCGTGAGCCACTGTGCCCACCCAAAAAATAGATTATTAATTATTATTTTGTAAAGGTTGTTATGATAAGTGTGAAACTTGTTTTGTTTAACACATTTGGAAACATAAAATGGGAATATGGGAATAATTTAATAAATGATCACCATCTTGTTTTATAAATTACTTTTAATGCTCTGTTGTTTTCTTTCTTTTTCTTTTTTACTCTTCTCATTTTGTGGTGGGGCACTTACCTTAGCAATAAACACATGTCTTAGGTGCTGCATTGGATAACGGGATACATGGATATAATGTTAGAGTAGAGAATGCTTAAGAATTCTGCATTCCAAAATGCATACTAAAGCCTCTGTTTCTAGTGCTTAAGCGGCAGTGATCTGATCTCTAAGAAAGTCTGGATATTGACATGCAAATGAATAAATCAGGATTTAGAGACCTCTACTTTCTTGATCCCTCTACACTCTAGTTCAACTCTCTTCATCATGCATCCATTGCACATACCGTGCAAACCCTCAACCCAACTCTAGAACCTTTTAAATGTGTGCCATTTCAGTGTCTGCATTCAGACTGTCCATACTTAGTAAAGAAAAATCATGTCTTTGGAGATTGACACCACTAAAAATGCATGGTCTCCAATCAAAAAAATGTTTTTTCTCTTTTACTCTTCAGTTTCTTTTCTCTCATTCTTCATTGTAACTATATCAAGCCTCTTAATGACTTTCTTATTCCTGCTCTTCCATAAATGACCTTGCTGTCTGTTTTCCAGAAACATAAAAACATATTGACATCTTTTTCTCGTTTGTTTCCAGCACCATGTAAGAAGTGACCCATCTTTATGTGTAAGACTTCTGCATCTGGATTCTTTGTCCTTCTTCTTCCCTTAGGTCTTTCTTCTGTTGAGTCCTTCTGATTTTTTTTTGTTTCTTTGGTTTCTTTTTTCTTTTTTGAGATGGAGTCTCGCTCTGTTGCCCAGGCTGGAGTGTTGTGGTGTGATCTCAGCTCACTGCAACCTACACCTCCCAGGTTCAGGCGATTCTCCTGCCTCAGCCTCCCGAGTAGCTGGGATTATAGGTGGGTGCCACCACGCCAAACTAATTTTTGTATTTTTAGTAGAGATGGGATTTTATCATATTGGCCAGGCTGGTCTCGAACTCCTGACCTCATGATCTGCCCCTGTTGGCCTCCCAAAGTGCTGGGATTATAGGTGTGAGCCACTGTGCCCAGCCTCTTTTCGTTTTTCATAAGTTATTGGGGAACAGGTGATATTTGGTTGCATGAGTAAGTTCTTTAGTAGTGATTTGTGATATTTTGGTGCACCCGTCATCTGAGCAGTATACACTGCATTATATTTGTAGTCTTCTATCCTTTGCCCCCCTTGCACTCTTCCCCTCAAGTCCCCAAAGTCCACTGTATCATTTTCACACCTTTGCATCCTCATAGCTTAGCTCCTACATATCTGTGAGAACATACGATATTTAGTTTTCCATTCTTGAGTTACTTCACTTGGAATAATAGTCTCCATTCTCATCCAGGTTACTGCAAATGCTGTAAATTCATTCCTTTTTATGGCTGCGTGGTATTCCACTATAGACAGACAGACTGACAGATAGGGTTTGGTGTGTACACGCACACACACACACGCACACACAGTTTCTTTATCCACTCATTGATTGATGGGCATTTGGGTTGGTTCCACGATTTTATAGTTGTGAATTGTGCTGCTTTAACGTGTGTGCAAGTATCTTTTTCGAATAATGACTTCTTTTCCTCTGGGTAGATACCCAATAGTGGAATTGCTGAATGGTAGTTCAACTTTTAGTTATTTAAGGAATCTGCACACTGTTTTCCATAGCGGCTGTACTAGTTTACATTCCCACTAACAGTGTAGACTTGTTCTGTGTTCACCACATTCACACCAACATCCACTGTTTTTTGATTTTTTGATTATGGCCATTCTTGCAGAAGTAAGTTGGTATCGCATTGTGTTTTTGATTTGCATTTCCCTGACCATTAGTGATATTGAACAGTTTTTCTTTTTTCTTTTCTTTTCTTTTTTTTTTTTTGAGACAGAGTCTCACACTGTTGCCCGGGCTGGACTGCAATGGCGCGATCTTGGCTCACTGCAACCTCTACCTTCTGGGTTCAAGCAATTGTCCTGCCTCAACCTCCCGGTAGCTGGGATTACAAGTGCCTGCCACCACACCCAGCTAATTTTTTGTATTTTTAGTAGAGATGGGATTTCACTATGTTGGTTAGGCTGGTCTCAAACTCCTGATCTAGTGATCCACCCACCTCTGCCTCCCCAAGTGCTGGGATTACAGGTGTGAGCCACCGTACCTGGCCACATTTTTTCGTATGTTTGTTAACCATTTGTATATCTTCTTTTGAGAATTGTCCTTAGCCAACATTTTGATGCGGTTGTTTTTTTCTTACTGATCTGAGTTCATTGTAGATTCTGGGTATTGGTCCTTTGTCAGATGTGTAGATTGTGAAGATTTTCTTCCACTCTGTGAGTTGTCTGTTTACTCTGCTGCCTGTTCCTTTTGCCATGTAAAAGCTCTTTAATTAGGTCCCAGTGATTTATCTTCATTTTTATTGCATCTGCTTTTGGGTTCTTGGTCATGAAATCGTTGCCTAAGCCAACGTCTAGAAGGGTTTTTCCAATGTTACCTTCTAGAATTTTTATAGTTTGAGATCTTACGTTTAAGTCCTTAATCCATCTTGAGTTGATTTTTGTATAAGGTGATAGATGAGGATCCCATTTCATTCTCCTATATGTGGCTAGCCAATTATCCCAGCACCATTTGTTGAAAAGGGTGTCCTTTCCCTGCTGTATGTTTTTGTTTGCTTTGTTGAAGATTAGTTGGCTGTAAGTATTTGGGTTTATGTCTGGGTTCTCTATTCTGATCCATTGGTCTATGTGCCTATTTTTAATGCCAGTACCATGCTGTTTTGGTGACTATGGCCTTATAGTATAGTTTGAAATCAGGTAGTGTGATGCCTCCAGATTTGTTCTTTTTGCTTAGTCTTGCTTTGGCTATGTAGGCTCTTTTTTGGTTCCATATGAATTTTAGAATTGTCTTTTTCTAATTCTGTGAAGAATGGTGGTGGTATTTGTTGGGGATTGCATTGCACTTGTAGATTGCTTTTGGCAGTATATTCATTTTCACAACATTGATTCTGTCCATCCATGAGCATGGAATATGTTTCCATTTGTTTGTGTCATCTATTACTTCTTTCAGCAGTGTTTTGTAGTTTTCCTTGTAGGGGTCTTTCAGCTCCTTGGTTAGGTACATTCCTAAGTTTGTCAGTTTTTTTTGTTTGTTTGTTTTTTGTTTTGGTAGCTGTTGTAAAAGGGGTTGAGTTATTGATTTGATTCATCACTTAGTTGCTCTTGGTGTGTAGAAGAGCTACTGAGTTGTGTAAATCTTGTATTGAGAAACTTTGCTGAATTCTTTCATCAGTTCTAGGAGCTTTCTGGAGGAGTCTTTTTTTTTTTTTTTTTTTTTTTTTTTTTTTTGAAATTGAATGCTCTCCAATCTGGAGAAGTTTTTAGGGTTTTCAAGGTAAACGATCATATCAGCAAACAGTGACAGTCTGACTTCCTCTTTACTACCGATTTAGATGCCCTTTTTTTTCTTTCTTTTGTCCGATTGCTCTGGCTAGGACTTCCAGTACTGTGTTGAAGTGGAGCGGTGAGAGTGGGCATTCTTGTCTTGTTCCAGTTCTCAGAGGAAATGTTTTCAACTTTTCCCCATTCAGTATTATGCTGACTGTGGGTTTGTCATAGGTGGCTTTTATTCAGTTAAGGTATTTCCCTTGTATGCCAATTTTGCAGAGAGTTTTAATCATAAAGAGATGCTGGATTTTGTTGAATGCTTTTTCTGCATCTATTGAGATGATCATGTGATTTTTGTTTTTAATTCTGTTACGTAGTGTATCACATTTATCGACTTGCATGTGTTAAACCATCCCTGCATCCCTAGTATGAAACCCACTTGATTATGGTGGATTAATCTTTTTGATATGTTGTTGGATTTGGTTACCTAGTATTTTGTTAAGGATTTTAGTCTATGTTCATCAAGGATATTGGTCTGTAGTTTCTTTTTTGGTTGTGTCCTTTCCTGGTCTTGGTATTAGGGTGATGCTAGCTTCATAAAATGAATGAGGGAGAGTTCCTTCTTTCTCTATCTTTTGGAATAGTGCAGAAGGATTGGTACCAACTCTTCTGACTCTGTCTGATAGAATTCTGCTGTGAATCCATCTGTCTCTGGACTTTTTATTGTTGGTAATTTCTTGTTTTTTTTTTTTTTTTTTTTGAGATGGAGTCTGGCTCTGTCGCCTAGGCTGGAATACAATGGTACGATCTTGGCTCACTGCAACCTCTACCTCCTGGGTTCAAGCAATTCTCCTGCCTCAGCCTCCCAAGTAGCTGGGACTACAGGCACGTGCCACTACACCCAGCTATCTTTTTGTGTTTTTAGGAGAGAAGGGGTTTCGCCATGTTAACCAGGATGGTCTCGATCTCCTGACCTCATGATCTGCCTGCCTCAGCCTCCCAAAGTGCTGGGATTACAGGCGTGAGCCTGTTTGTTGGTAATTTCTTAATTACCATTTCAATCTCACCTCTTGTTATTGGTCTGTTTGGGGTATCTAATTCTTCCTGATTTTTTTCTTCTTTGATCCTGAAATCCATGACCAAGGATTGAGAGGAGGTTTGTATTTTTCCAAGAATTTCCAAGAATTTATCCATCTCCTCTAGGTTTTCTAGTTTATGTGTGTAAAGGTGTTCATGGTAGCCTTGAATGATCTTTTTGTATTTAAGTTGTGTCAGTTGTAATATCTCCTATTTCATTTCTTAGTGAGGTTATTTGGATTTTCTTTCTTCTTGGTTAATCTTGCTAATGGTCTATCAATTTTGTTTATCTTTTCGAAGAACCAGCTTTTTGTTGTGTTTATCTTTTTTATTGTGTTTTTTTTGTTTCATTTAGTTCTGCCGCTATCTTGGTTGTTTTCTTTATTCTGCTGGGTTTGAGTTTAGTTTGTTCTTGTTACTAGTTTGTCTGTGCTCTTTGGATGTAGGCGTTTAGGTCTATGAACTTTTAGCACTGCCTTGGCTGTATCCCAGAGGTTGTGTCATTATTGTCATTCAGTTCAAAGAATTTTTAAATTTCCATCTTGATTTTGTTTTTGACCCAATGCTCATTCGGGAACAGGTTATTTAATTTTCAACTATTTGCATGGTTTTGAAGGTTCCTTTTGGAGTTGATTTTCAGTTTTACTCCATTGTGGTCTGAGAGAGTGCTTGATATAATTTCAATTTTCTTAAATGTATTGAGGCCTGTTTTGTGGCCTATTCTTGGAGAAAGTTCCATGTTCTGTTGAATAGAATGTGTATTCTGCGCTTGATGGATTAAATGTTCTGTATATATCTGTTAAGTCCATTTGTTCCAAGGTATAGTTTAAATCCATTGTTTCTTTGTTGACTTTCTGTCTTGACGACCTGTCTAGTGCTGTCAATGCAGTATTGAAGTCCCCTAGTATTATTGTGTTGCTATCTAATTTCTTAGGTCCATTAGTGATTGTTTTATAAATTTGGGAGCTCCAGTGTTAGTTGCATATATGTTTAGGATTGTGGTATATTCCTGTTGGACAAAGCCTTTTACCATTATATAACGTCCCTCTGTCTCTTTTAACCACTGTTGCTTTAAAATTTATTTTGTCTGATATAAGAATAACTACCCCTGCTTGCTTTTGGTGTCCATTTGCATGAAATGCCCTTTTCCACCCCTTTTACTTTAAGTTTATGTTAGCCCTTATGTGTTAGGTGAGTCTCCTGAAGGCCACAGATAATAGTTGGTTGGTGAGTTCTTATCCAATCTGAGGTTCTGTATCTTTTAAGTGGAGCATTAAGTCGTTTACATTCAATGTTCGTATTGAAATGTGAGGTACCCTTGCATTCATCATGCTCTTTGTTGCCTGTGTACTTTGGTATTTTTGTTTTGTTTTGTTTTATGCTTTGTCTTTTTAATTTGTATTTTTCTTTTATAGGTCTGATGTGATTTATTCTTTAAAGGGGCTCTGTTTTGATGTGTTTCAAAGATTTGTTTTCAAGATTTAGAGCTCCTTTTAACAGTTCTTGTAATGGTGGCTTGGTAATTGTGAATTCTCTCAGCATTTGTTTGTCTGAAAACGTCTGTAGCTTTCCTTCATATATGATGCTTCTTTTCAGTGGATACAAAATTGTTGGCTGATAATTGTTTTGTTTGAGGAGGCTGAAGATAGGCCCCCAATCCCTTCTAGCTTGTATGATTTCTGCTGAGAAATCTGCTGTTAATCTGATAGGTTTTCTTTTATAGGTTACCTGGTGCTTCTGTCTCACAGCTCTTAAGATTCTTTCCTTCTTCTTGATTTTGGGTGACCTGATGACAGTGTGCCTAGGTGAAAATCTTTATGCAATGACTTACCGAGGTGTTCTTTGTGCTTCTTGTATTTGAATGTCTAGGTCTCCAGCAAGGCCAGGGATGTTTTCCTCAGTTATTCCCCTATATATGATTTCTAAGTTTTAGAAGTCTCTTCTTTCTCAGGAACACTAATTATTCTTAGGTTTGTCATTTAACATAATCCCAGACTTCTTGGGGGCTTTGTTAATACTTTCTTCTTTTTTCTTTGTCTTTGTTGGGTTGGGTTAATTCAAAGACCTTGTCTTCGAGCTGGTAGTTGAAAATTCACATGATTTGAATATCTAGCAATAAAAGATTGTTAAAAATAGTATGTCCACATGATCAAATCTCATGCAGTCATTAAAAAATTATGGCAAGGCGAGTGTGGTGGCTCATGCCTACAATCCCAGCATTTTGGGATGCTGAGGCAGGTGAATCACCTGAGGTCAGAAGTTCAAGACCAGCCTAACCAACATGGCGAAACCCTGTCTCTACTAAAAATACAAAAATTAGCCAGTTGTGATGGCACATGCTGGTGGTATGTGCTTGTAATCCCAGCTACTCGGGAGACTGAGGCAGGAGAATCACTAGAACCCGGGAGGTGGAGGCTGCAGTGAGTCAAGGTTGTGCCAAAGTTCAGCTAGAGGATTCCTTCTCCCTGTGGAGTTTTACCCCCCTGCTCCTCTGGCCACCTTCCCAGTGGATCCCTATGGTGCCAGGCAAGAATGGGCTGCTTGGGACCCAGTGAGCTCCCAGGGTGTTTTTGCTGCATCCTCTACCCCTGCATTTCACTTGGCTTTGTCAATTGAAGTCTGAAACTTCTCCCGCAAACGGACCTTCAGCTTCTCCAGTGGGGGGTGTGTGCTCAGAGAGTAGGGTCTCCCTTTCTCACTTCCGCAGTTGGGGCACTCACAGTATTTGGGATGTCTCCTGGGTCCTGCAGGAGCAGTTCACTTCCTTCAGAGGGTCTGTGGACCCTCTTGGGATTGCTGGTTTGTTCTTGCAGTGGATCTGGAGCTAAAATTCACAGTGTAAGTGTCCACATGCTGCTCTGTCCGGAGCTGCAATCTAGTCCTCCCTCCTGTCTGCCATGATCCTCTAGTTCCTCTCCTGATTAAAAAAAATTTTTTATTATGGAAAACGTCAGGCCCTTACACAAAGTTAGAGAATAGTGTAATGAACCCTTATGTGTACCCATTACCAAGCCTCAACAGTTAGCAATTCAAAGCCTGTCTTGTTTCATATATCTCTCTCAGTCAGTCATTACTGTTTTTTTTTTTTTGAAGCAAGTCACAGACATCATATTATTTTACTTTGATTTGATGTTGCTCTTCCTTTTTTCTTTCTTTCGTTTTTTTTTTTTTTTTTTTTTTTTTGAGACGGAGTTTTGCTCTTGTTGCCCAGGCTGGAGTGCAGTGGCACGATCTTGGCTCACTGCAACCTCCATCTCCCGGGTTCAAACAATTCTTCTGCCTCAGCCTCCTGAGTAGCTGGGATTACAGGCACCTGCCACCACGCCCAGCTAATATTTTTGTATTTTTAGTACAGTTGGGATTTCACTATGTTGGTTAGGCTGGTCTCGAACTCCTGACCTCATGATCCACCCACCTCAGCCTCCCCAGGTGCTGGGATTACAGGTGTGAGCCACTGTGCCTGGCTGATGTAGCTTTTTCATTGTGTATTTTCTTTTTGTAGAGATGTGGTCTTGCTGTGTTGCTCATGCTGGTCTTGAACTCCTGGCCACAAGCAGTCCTCCTGCCTCAGCCTCCCAAAGTCTTGGGATTTCAGGCTGAGCCTCCACACCCAGCCTCATTGTGTATTTCTGAAAGACTTTAAAAAATAAACACAATACTGTTACCACTTTTTAAAATAATCAGTTATTTAATATTATCAGCTGTCCAGCCAGTGTTCAGATTTCCCCAGTTTGTTCATTGGTTTGTTTTACAATTTGTTTGAATCTAGATCTAAATTAAGTCTATAAATTGCAGTTGGTTGATACGTCACTTGTCTCACTTAATCCATAGGTTTCCCTTTCTATCTCCTTTTCTTCCTTTGGTATTTATTGAAGAAACTACGTCATTTGTTTTGTAGGACTTTTGACAGTCTGGATTTTGTTGACGGTATCCTCATGATGTCTTTAACATACAATTGGTCCTCTGTATCTCTGGGTTCTGCATCTGTGAATTCAATCTTGGATTGAAAATATTAGAAAAAAATATGTCTGTACTGAATATGTACAGACTTTTTTCTTGTCATTTCACTAAATAATACATTATAACAACTATTTACATAATATTTACATCATATTATATGTAATGCAGAGATTATATTATAGGAGAAGAAAGGCGTAGGTTATATGTAAATACTACACCATTTTTTTCTCTTTTTTTTGTTTGATTTTGAGACATGTGGTTTCCAATACACCATTTTTTTATCAGGGACTTGAGCAACCTTGGATACCAAAATCCTAGTGGTCCTAGAACCATTGCCCCATGGATACTGAGGGGCAATGATATACTATATTCCTCTGCCCTCTATACTTCTTGCAAATTGATAGTTGGAGCCGGAGGCTTGATTCGTCTTTGATTTTTGTGCCAAGAATACTTTATAGGTGGTAGTTGTTATTCCATCACTACACCAATTATAGGTATATAAATTATAGGTATATAACTATAATCATACCCATGGTCTGGTTGCCTTTTTGTTGTTTTACTAGGCTTTGGTTATTTCTTCATTTCTCCTGTAGTCTTTTTCTCCACCATTAGGATTTCTTTTCTTTTCTTTTTTTTTTTGAGCTGGAGTTTCGCTCTGTCACCAGGGCTGGAGTACAGTGGCATAATCTCAGCTCACTGCAACCTCAGCCTCCTGGGTTCCAGCATTTCTCCTGCCTCAGCCTCCCGAGTAGCTGGGATTACAGGTGCCTGCCACCACACCTGGCTAATTTTTGTATTTTTAGTAGAGACAGGGTTTCCCCACTGTTGGTCAGGCTGGTCTTGAACTCCTGACCTCAGGTGGTCCACCCACCTCAGCTTCCCAAAGTGCTGAGATTATAGGTGTAAGCCACCAAGCCCAGCCAGGATTTCTTTTTTTTTTTTTTTTTTTTTAATTTGTAAGGCATCATACCTAGACCATCAGGATTTAAGTATCAGTTAGGCTGGAAAAAAAAAAAAAAAAAGACTGCTTTTCATTTTTTTTTTTTTTTTTTAACTTTTATTTATTTATTTTATTTATTTTTTTTTTGAGACGGAGTTTCGCTCGTTACCCAGGGTGGAGTGCAATGGCGCGATCTCGGCTCACCGCAACCTCCGCCTCCCGGGTTCAGGCAATTCTCCTGCCCCAGCCTCCTGAGTCGCTGGGATTACAGGCACACGCCACCATGCCCAGCTAATTTTTTTTTGTATTTTTAGTAGAGACGGGGTTTCACCACTGTTGACCAGGATGGTCTCGATCTCTTGACCTCGTGATCCACCCGCCTCAGCCTCCCAAAGTGCTGGGATTACAGGCTTGAGCCACCGCGCCCGGCTTGCTTTTCAATATTTTCATCTACTTTTAAAATACTTGTTTATGATACCATCTCTACTTCATCTCTTTGCTCATTTGCATATTATTTCTGCCATGTGAAATCATTTTACTGAAACAATTCTCATTCAAGGTTATTAATGAGCTCCTTGCCGAATACAACAGACTCATCCAGCCTTACTTTCCTCGAGAGTTGTACAACTTTGGTTACTGTTGATTGCTTCCTGGAAATACTCTCTTGGCTTTTGAGACATACTCTCTCCTCTTTTTCTTTTACCTCTTGAACTGTTACTTTCAGCCTCAGTTGTACACTGTTTTAAATATTGGTGGTGTTCTGCACAGTCTCCATGGGTAATCTTATCCACTGCTGTGGCTTCAGTAAACATTTCTACATAAAAAGTAGCAAACCATTTTTTTTTGGATAGTTTGGTTCTCTTCAGAACTAACTTGTTTGTTACAGCTTCCTACTGGAAATTTCACAGGCATCTTAGAATCAACATATCTATAATGGAGTTAATCATATTTTCTTCATCCTTCACACATTCTAGTTTGCTGTTCAACTGTTCAACTTCATTCTTTTTTTTGTTTGTTTTCTGAGACGGAGTTTGGCTCTGTTGCCCAGGCTGGAGTGCAATGGTGTGAACTCAGCTCAACTGCAACTTTCTTCTCCCAGGTTCAAGCAATTCTCCTGCCTCAGCCTCTCAAGTAGCTGGGGTTACAGGCAGCCACCATCACGCCCAGCTAATATTTTGTATTTTTAGTAGAGGTGGGGTTTCACCATGTTGGCCAGGCTGGTCTCGAACTCCTCACCTCGAACTCCACCTGTCTTGGCCTCTCAGAGTCCTTGGATTATAGGCATGAGCCACTGCACCCAGCTTCAACTAAGTTGTAAGCCGGAAATGACTTGACTCCTTGACCAACTTTCTGCCTTTCTGGCTGTCCATATTGAGTCACTAGTCTTGTAAGATTTACCCAGTAAACAACTTAAACATATCTAATTGTCTTTATTTACTCCTGTAATCCTAGTGTAGACCTCTATTATCTGTCACCTTCGTTACTGGAAACCTCCTTTCTGGTCCATTATTCACTATGTAAGTGAGAATGATTTTTTTTCTAAAAAATTTATCTAATCGCACCCCATTTGCCCTGGGATAAATTATAAAGACCTGAGCTTATTTTGTGGCCTGCTTGCCTGCTGAGTTTCATCCTGAGTCACACCCACAGGTGGCAATACTTGTCACGTTACTCACGCTGCTTTAATTGCTGCCCTGGCTGACTCTTCCAGTAGACTTTAACTTCTTGAATATAAGGACCAAATCTGGCGGTGGGGTGTGGTGGCTGATGCCTGTAATCCCAGCACTTTAGGAGGCTGAGGTGGGTGGATCACTTGAAGTCAGGAGTTCGAGACCACTCTGGCCAACATGGTGAAACCTTGTCTCTGCTAAAAATACAAAAAGTAGCCTGGCATGGTGGTGGACAACTGTAATCCCAGCTACTTGGGAGGCTGAGGCAGGAGAATTGCCTGAAGCCGGGAGGTGGAGGTTGCAGTGAGCTGAGGTTATGTCACTGCACTCCAGTCTGGGCAACAAGAGCAAAACTCCATCTCAAAAAAAAAAAAAAAAAGAACAAGTCTTTTCCCCCATTAAACATGGTATTTAAGATAATACCTAGCACATAATAGAAATTAACTGTTCTTTATATGTTTGTTGAATTAATAAATTAATTTGATCAGTATACCAATGTATTTAATGATTTGTATTTTATCATTATTACATAATCCTACAGTTCCATTACTGTCATTATTCTTTTATTTTTATTTCTTAAGAGACAGGGTTTCTCTCTGGCGCCCAGTCTGGAGTGCAGTGCCACAGTCATGGTTCACTGCAGCCTTGACCTCCTGGGCTCAAACGATCCTCCTGCCTCTGCCTCCTGAGTAGCTGGGACTACCGGTGTGTGCCACGATTCCAGGCTAATTTTTTTTTTTTTTACTTCTTGTAGAGACGGAGTCTTGCTGTGTTTCCCAGGGTGGTCTCAAACTCTTGGGCTCAAGCAATCCTCCCACCTCAGCCTCCCAAAGTGCTGGGATTACAGATGTGAGCCACCATGCGTGGCACTGTCATTATTCTTGTACATTGATTTGCTTTTCTGGCTAGCAGAGGTCTGCTTATAATTAAATTGGACTCTGTAATATATATAATATAGTGGTTTTTCTGATTACAGCAGGGATTTTTGCTATACCTCTTTTTCACTCTAATTTATATGATTTACTCTTTGTTAGTGGATTATTGTACCAGAGAGTAAAAACCTATAGATAGTTCAGGTACCATCAGGAATCTTCACCATATGAACTGTCTACACCGTGATGCCATGACCTTTTTCAGAATATATGGGTCCCTAGATACTTTGGCTTGGGGACAGTTAAGACTTAGAAAAGTGAGGCTTGGGCCAGGCAGGGTAGCTCACGCTTGTAATCCTAGGACTTTGAGAGGCCAAGACAGGAGGATTGCTTGAGTCAGAAATTTGAGACCAACCTGGGCAACATGGCAAAACCCTGTCTCTATAAAAAATACAAAAAAAAAAAAAAAATTTAGCTGGGGTTGGTGGCACATGCCTGTAGTCCCCGCTACTCAGGAGGCTGAGGTGGGGGGATTACCTGAGCCCAGCAGGTAAGGCTGCGGTGAACCATGATTGTGCTGCCACTGTACACCTGCCTGGATGACAGAATAAGACCCTGTCTCAAAAAAGAAAAAAATGCGAAGAAAAGTGAGGCTTGAATAATTGGCAGTTGTTGAGTACCAAAGAAGTATGGTTTACTGGGTTGTCTGTTGTGTTTCGTTCCTTTCCACTATTTCTTACTGACATCAATCATCTTTCTGCGAATTTAGATGGAGTGATAGTGATGGCTTTCAGCTATCATTTGTAGTTAGCTGGGCTCCAGGTCAGAAGAATCATTAAGGATTATAAGATAAATTCCTGCTTATATTTAGTGGAATTGCTCTTCAGATAAGGATCTCTAATGAAATAGCAGTTGCCAGAGTGAGCACCTGAGCTGTCACTTTTTCACTCAGGGCTCAAGTTTGTTTTTTGTTTGTTTTTGAGATGGAGTCTCCCTCTGTTGCCCAGGCTGGAGTGCAGTGGCACAATCTCAGCTCACTGCAACCCTGCCTCCTGCATGCAGGCGATTTCCAGCTAATTTTTGTATTTTTAGTAGAGGCAGGGTTTCACCACGTTGACCAAGCTGGTCTTGAACTCCTGACCTTAAGTGATCCGCCCGACTCAGCCTCCCAAAGTGTTAGGATTACAGGCATGAGCCACTGGGCCTGGCCTCAGGGCTCATATTTGAAACCCCAAGGTATGCTTTTTTCTTTCCTTTAAAAGAAATTGGATCTTGCTTTGTCACCTAGGCTGGAGTGCAGTGGCATGATTGTACCTTACTGTAACCTTGAACTCCTGGGTGGCAAGCATTCCTCTTGCCTCAGCTTCTCAAGTAAGCATGCACCACCACACCTACCTAATTTTTTTTTTTTATTGCATTTTAGGTTTTGGGGTGCATGTGAAGAACATGCAAGATTGTTGCATAAGTACACACGTGGCAGTGTGATTTGCTGCCTTCCTTCCTCCCCTTCACCTATATCTGACATTTCTCCCCATGCTATCTCTCCCCAACTCCCCACCCCCCGCTGTCCCTCCCCTATTTCCCCCCAGCAGACCCCAGTGTGTAGTACTCCCCTCCCTGTGTCCATGTGTTCTCATTGTCCAACACCCGCCTATGAGTGAGAACATGCAGTGTTTGATTTTCTGCTCTTGTGTCAGTTTGATGAGAATGATGGTTTCCAGGTTCATCCATGTCCCTACAAAGGACACGAACTCATCATTTTTGATGGCTGCATAATATTCCATGGTGTATATGTGCCACATTTTCTTTATCCAGTCTATCATCGATGGGCATTTGGGTTGGTTCCAGGTCTTTGCTATTGTAAACTGTGCTGCAATGAACATTTGTGTGCATGTGTCCTTATAGTAGAATGATTTATAATCCTTTGGATATATACCCAGTAATGGGATTACTGGATCAAATAGAATTTCTATCTCTAGGTCCTTGAGGAATCGCCACACTGTCTTCCACAATGGTTGAACTAATTTACATTCCCACCAAGAGTGTAAAAGTGTTCCTATTTCTCCACATCCTCTCCAGCATCTGTTGTCTCCAGATTTTTTGATGATCACCATTCTAACTGGCGCGAGATGGCATCTCAATGTAGTTTTGATTTGCATTTCTCTAATGACCAGTGATGATGAGCATTTTTTCATGTTTGTTGGCCTCATGTATGTCTTCTTTTGTAAAGTATCTGTTCATATCCTTCGCCCACTTTTGAATGGGCTTGTTTTTTTCTTGTAAATCTGTTTTAGTTCTTTGTAAATTCTGGATATCAGCCCTTTGTCAGATGGGTAGACCGCAAAATTTTTTTCCCATTCTGTTGGTTGCCAATTCACTCTAATGACTGTTTCTTTTGCTGTGCAGAAGCTGTGGAGTTTGATTAGGTCCCATTTGTCTATTTTGGCTTTTGTTGCCAATACTTTTGGTGTTTTGGTCATGAAGTCCTTGCCTACGCCTATGTCCTGAATGGTTTTGCCTAGATTTTCTTCTAGGGTTTTTATGGTGTTGGGTCTTATGTTTAAGTCTTTAATCTATCTGGAGTTAATTTTAGTGTTAAGGTGTCAGGAAGGGGTCCAGTTTCTGCTTTCTGCACATGGCTAGCCAGTTTTCCCAACACCATTTATTAAACAGGGACTCCTTTTCCCATTGCTTGTTTTTGTCAGGTTTGTCAAAGATCAGATGGTTGTAGATATGTTGTGTTGCCCCCGAGGCCTCTGTTCTCTTCCATTGGTCTATATCTCTGTTTTGGTACCAGTACCATGCTGTTTTGATTACCGTAGCCTTGTAGTATAGTTTGAAGTCCGGTAGTGTGATGCCTCCCACTTTGTTCTTTTTGCTTAGAATTGACTTGGCTATGTGGGCTCTCTTTTGGTTCCATATGAAGTTTAAGGTGTTTTTTTTCCAGTTCTGTGAAGAAGGTCATTGGTAGCTTGATGGGAATAGTGTTGAATCTGTAGATTACTTTGGGCAGTATGGCCATTTTCACGATATTGATTCTTCCTAACCATGAGCATGGACTATTTCTCCATCTGTTTGTGTCCTCTCTTATTTCGTTGAGCAGTGATTTGTAGTTCTCCTTGAAGAGGTCCTTTATGTTCCTTGTTAGTTGTATTCCTAGGTATTTTATTGTCTTTGTAGCAATTGTGAATGGCAGTTTGTTCTTGATGTATAGGAATGCTTGTGATTTTTGCACATTGATTTTGTATCCTGAGACTTTGCTGAAGTTGCTTATCAGTTTCAGGAGATTTTGGGCTGAGACGATGGGGTCTTTTAAATATACAATCATGTCGTCTGCAAATAGAGACAGTTTGACTTCCTCCTGTCCTATTTGAATACCTTTTATTTCTTTTTCTTGCCTGATTGCTGTGGCTAGAACTTCCAGTACTGTATTGAATAGGAGTGGTGAGAGAGGGCATCCTTGTCTAGTGCCAGATTTCAAAGGGAATGTTTCCAGTTTTTGCCCATTCAGTATGATATTGGCTGTGGGTTTGTTGTAAATAGCTTTTATTATTTTGAGATACATTCCGTTAATACGTAGTTTATTGAGGGTTTTTAACATAAAGGGCTGTTGAATTTTGTTAAAGGCCTTCTCTGCATCAATTGAGATAATCATGTGGTTTTTGTCTTTGGTTCTGTTTATGTGGTGAATTACGTTACACTTACCTAATTTTTAAAATTTTCTGTAGAGACAGGGTCTCCTATGTTTCCCAGGCTGCCCTTGAACTCCTGGGCTCAAGTGATCCTTCTGCCTTAGCCTCCCAAAGTGCTGGGAATACATGTGTGAACCACCACACCCAGCCTCATTTTTATTCCTTCACTGGCTTATTCACCACCATATTCCCAGTGCCTGGAACAGTAACTGGCAAGGCGTTTAAAAAGTACTCAGGAAATGGTCCTTCTTAACTCTTTTGTCCATGGTAGGTTTCTAGATTGGTTGTCCCACAGGCTCTTGATTATATGTTAATTTCATTTCATTTGGAGGATGATTTTTTTATTGCTTTGAATTGCCTCTTCCAGTCGAATTTTATATAAACACCAGTAGCCTCTATTTTAAATAAGATTATCTCAAATACATTTCCACTTAGGTGCAATGGTTAAGACAGCATAAGATTCCAGCACTTTGGGAGGCCGAGGCAGGAGGATTTCATGAGCACAGGAGTTTGAGACCAGGAATGTAGGGACACCTGTCTCTACAAAAAAAATTTTGAAATTAGGTAGACATGTGTGCCTGTAGTCCCAGCTGCTTGGGGAGGCTGAGACTGAGGCGGGAAGATTGCTTAAGCCCAGAGACGGAAGGCTGCAGTGAGCCGTGATCACCCCACTGCACTCCAACCTGTGTGAGAAGAGTGAGAGCCGGTCTCAGAAAAAAAATAAGCATAAGATTGCTGAGCAGTATATTTTTAAAATATTGGCCATTCTAAGGTTATTGGTGATTAACATTCAACCGTGAAGGTTACTTCAGTGATAGTTGGCATTGTTTGGCTTGTGCAGTTCATGAAACCCTTGTCTGTTTTACCTTTTATACTTTTTGAAATTTTACTTTTTGTCTCTAAGAGATAATCTTTTAGAGTTATATGTTAATATCTGAAATCAGATGTATCTGGCAGGTTAATATGGTTGGGAGTGGGTAAATTTATGTTAAAAGCAATGCTGTTTTGGCTTATTTAATTATTAATTTAAAAAGTAGTTTAAAATACATAAAACAGTATGATTTTTGATGTTAGTCGACTTTCATTGTAAGTTGAAAATCGTCATTTGATGTTTATACTAACATCACAGGAAACTTTATCGTTGAAAACGGGTACTACAACTAATAATTTAGAAATAATTTAAATTTTAAATGAAATATTTTTTTTTTTCTCTCTTTCTCCTTAGGTGGAATGAATCTTACTTGTTGAATATCTTGTGATTACTAGTTGGATTCATTTGTAAAAGAATCTTTTCCCCTGTGTGGAAGACACTGAGTGGCATATTTAAATTATAAGTCCACGGATTGAAAAGCTTTTTGATTTCCCAAAGGAGGGACATACCACTGTATCAGATAAGCTTGACATTACAGCCAAGATGGTGCTGTCCCAGAGACAACGAGATGAACTGTAAGTTTCCTTGTTTTGTACTTTAAAACAAAGTGGTAAATTAAAATTTAGCTTTGGGAGGTCTCTTCTAAGCTTAAAACTATTTTTACGATGTTCCAATATTGGTTTAGGCAGCTTGGTCTGATTTTAAAATGGAATTTTATTATGATATAGCATTATTAGTGTTTCTTCTGAGAAGGAGTTTTGCTCTTATCGTCCAGGCTGGAGTGCATTGGCGCTGTCTCAGCTCACTGCAGCCTCCTCCTTCTGGGTTCAAGCAATTCTCCTGCCTCAGCCTCCCAAGTGGCTGGGATTACAGGCGCCTGCCACCATACCCAGCTAATTTTTGTATTTTTAGTAGAGATGGGGTTTCCCCAGGTTCGCCAGGTTGGTCTCCAACTCCTGACCTCAGGTGATCTGCCCGCCTCTGTTGAGATTTACTCGGGGTGGTTGGCAAAATATTACAGAAAATATTTAGGGAAAGTTGTAGATTATAGTGGAAGGCCAAAAGGTCTGAAACTTTAATCAATAATTTACCCTAAATATTTTCTGTAATATATTGCCAGCCGCTCTGAGTAAATCTCAACAGGCCTCGGTTTCCCAAAGTGCTGGGATTACAGGTGTGAGCCACCGTGCCTGGTCATGATAAAGCATTATTTACCCTTGTGACTTGATTATGTGTAAGTTTAACATGAAACAGACAAGTCAGTTGGGATAAGTTTTACCCTAAGCTTATCTTTTAAATATGTTATATCCAACAGGAAGTTAGGTGCTTCAGGGCTCTCCTGAACCATTTTTTTTGGTCTGGAATTTATGCCTTAGAAAAACGAAAGCTGACTGGGCGTGGTGGCTCATGCCTGTAATCCCAGCACTTTGGGAGGCCAGGTGGGCAGATCACAGGGTGAAGTTGGCAGTGAGCCGAGATCACACCACTGCACTCCAGCCTGGTCAACATAGCGAGACTCTGTCTCAAAAGAAAAAAAGAAAAATGAAAGTCATTTTATTCTTGTTATTTTTGATGCCTTTTCTTTGCCTTGTGTTTCTTTTATCATCCAATGGCCATTACAGGATTTGAACTTTATGAGGTGGCTAATATAATAATTGCAGATACTTTAGTGAGAGAGGTGTGAAATGGCTTGACCACTTCTGTTTTATAGTATTCCATTTTTGTAGGTGAAGAGCATGGGGATTTTCCACTCCCACTGTTTCACTTGAGTAGCCTTAAAAAACAAAAAGAAAAAAAAAATGAGGGGAAAGTGTAGCTTTATGTTATCACTTTTTTTTCCCTAAAGACAGAGTCTTGCTCTGTCGCCCAGGCTAGAGTGCAGTGGTGCAGTCTCGGCTCACTGTAGCCTCTGCCTCCTGGGTTCAAGCAATTCTCCTGCCTCAGCCTCCCCAGTAGCTGGTACTACAAGCACCCACCACCACGCCCGGCTAATTTTTGTATCTTTAGTAGAGATGGGGTTTCACCATCTTGGCCAGGCTGGTCTCAGACTCCTGGCCTCGTGATCCACCCGACTTGGCCTCCCAAAGTGCTGGGATTACAGGAGTGAGTATGTTCTACATTAAAAAAAAAAAATTCTGTGGCTTTTCAACCATTTGTATTTGGAAGTAATTTCAAATTTATAAAGTTGCAAGAATAACACACAGAATACTAATATTTTATGAAATACACCTATTGTTAACATTTTATACCATTTGCTTTATCATCTGCACTTTGTGTGTTGGGGTGTGTGTGTGCAGTACACAATAGGCTTTTCTTAAACCATTTGAGAGTAAGTTGCACATATCAAAGAAATACCCTTTCCCACAAATAAATAGTCAGTTCCCAATAATAAGGATATTCTGTTTATATAGCTAGCAATTTCACTAAATTTAATCTTTTGTGTTCCAGTTTTGTCAGTTGATTCCACAGTGTTCTTGGTGGCACTTCGTTACTCTCATACATCATCCAGTCCAGGATCCGGTATTGCATTTAGCCCTCGTGTCTTAGTCACATTTCATCTGGAACAGTTGATCAGTTTTTGTCTTTTTTCTGACATTGATGTTTTTGAGGAATAATCTTTTTTTTTAAAATAGAGTATTGCTCGTACCGTACTTGTCTAATGTTTCCTTATGATTAGATTCAGGTGATGCATTCTTGGCCAGTGCACTGAATAAGTAGTTTGTATTCTCTCTCCCTCTCTCTCTCTTTTTCTTTCTCTCTCTCTCTCTCTTTTTTTCTTTCTTTCCTTTCTTTTTTTTTTTTTTATTTCTTCTTTCTTTCTTTCTTCTTTTTCTTTCTTTTTTTCCCTCCCTCCCTCCCTCCCTCCCTTCCTCTCTCTCTCCTTCCTTCCTTTCGTTCATTTCATTTAGAGAGACATAATGGTCCTCTGCCCCTCAATTTTCATCCTTAGCCAAGATGATTGATTTTTCCACTGTATAGTTACTGTTCTTTTCCTTACCATGAATAAATGGGAAGACCATGCAAACATTCGTGTTTTCAGGACCAACCCGGCAACCTGGTGAAACCCCACCTCTACGAAAATACAAAAATTAGCCAGGTGTGGTGGCACATGCCTGTGGTCCCAGCTACTCAGGTGGCTGAGACAAGAGGATTGCTTGACCTTGGGAGGTTGTGGGTGCAGTGAGCCATGATCATGCCACTGCACTTCAGCCCGGCAACAGAACAAAACCCTGCCAGAAAAACAAAAGTGTTCATCAAGCAAATAAAATTTACCTTATGATAAGATTTAAATGTAAATCTGGGGCCGGGTACAGTGGCTAATGCCTGAATCCCAGCACTTTGGGAGGCCAACACAGCGGATCACTTGAGGTCGGGACCTGGAGACCAACCTGGCCAACATGACGAAACCCCATCTCTACTAAAAATACAAAAATTAGCCGGGCTTGCTGGCAGGCCCCTGTAATCCCAGCTACTTGGGAGGCTGAGGCACAAGAAACACTTGAACCCGGGAGGCAGAGGTTGCAGTGTACCAGGGTTGCACCACTGCACTCCAGCCTGGGTGACAGAGGTAGACTCTGTCTCAAAAAAAAAAAAAAAAGTTATATATATACAAATATATAAACAGCTAAGCAGTTGAGATTAAAACAAAACTTAGGGACTGAAGATAGCAGTAATAATGAGGGTCCTGATAGCAAAAGCCTGTCAGATCCAGCCAACATAGCCTACAGAAGATACACAGTCTTCAGTGAATCTTTATAAAACAAAGACAGAAAATGAACTATGCGTTCAGTGTAAGAATAAGAATGACAAGTCTTCAGAAAGGAGGAGGGAAGACTTAATAATTAATAAAAGCAGACCTTAATAAAATAGAAAATAGTTCCATAAGCTTAATTGGTAAAACCAAAAACTAGCTTTTAAAAAAGAACATGTAAAATAGACAAAACCATTTTAGTCAAGAGAAAAGATATAAATGAAGTATATAGGAATGGGAAATTCAACGTAAAATGAACTCAGATGATCTTCAAACTTATGAGATTACTCTATCCTGTTAAATTTGAAAATTTGCTGGGCTCAGTGGATTACTTGAGGTCAGGAGTTTGAGACCATCCTGGCCAACATGGTGAAACCCCATCTCTACTAAAAATACAAACATTAGCCAGGTGTGGTGCCACGCCCCTGTAATCCCAGCTACCAAGGAGGTTGAGGCATGAGAATCACTTGAACCCGGAGGCAGAGGTTGCAGTGAGCTGAGACCGTGCCGCTGCACTCCAGCCTGGGCAACAGAATAAGACTGTTTCTCAAAAATAATATAAAATTGGAAAACTAAATGACCTGTGTGGGTTTTCTAGGAAAATGTATGATAATATTGGTTCAAGAAATAGTAGGAAAGTTGAATAGATTGTTAAATATAGAGGACATTGTAACGTTAGTTGAAAGACTTCAATCCCAGGCAGTTTTTAAGCCTAGATGATAATTTTTTCCAATCTAGTAAAGACCATTTACTTCCCAGATTATTTGATCATTTCCAGAACGTAGTTAAAGGTAGTAAATTTAGGAGCTTATTTTATAAGGCTGGCACTACCTTTGTAGGAACACTGGGCAAGCCACCTGGTGGTGGCTCATACCTGTAACCCCAGCACTCAGGGAGGCTGAGGTGGGTGGATCTCTTGAGGCCAACATGGTGAAACTCTGCCTCTAGTAAAAATACAAAAATGTGGCTGAGTGCGTTGGCTCACTTCTGTAATCACAGCACTTTGGTAAGCTGAGGCGAATGGATCACCTGAGGTCAGGAGTTTGAGGCCAGCCTGGCCAACATGGTGAAACCCTGTCTCTACTTAAAAAAAAATAAAATAAATAACCGGACATGGTGGCAGGTGCCTGTAATCCCAGCTACTTGGGAGGCTGAGGCAGGAGAATCGCTTGAAACTGGAAGCTGGACCGCAGAGGTTGTAGTGAGCCAAGATCGAGGCACTGTACTCCAGCCTGGACAACAAGAGTGAAACTCCGTCTCAAAAAAAAAAAAAGAAATGCTAGGTACGTTCCTATTAAAGTCAGCAACAAACTTAAGAGTTCCTGTGTCTCTACATCTGTTTAAGTATATATTTGAGATTTCAGCTCATGTAGTAAGGCAACAAAAATAATCAGAAATATTGAAAAGGAAGCAACCAAACATTTATAGGTGCTAGCATCTACATAAACCTAAGAGAATCAACAGTTGGAATTAATAGGTTTAGGGCCAGGCAGTTTGGCTCACATCTTGTAATTCAAGTACTTTTGGATGCTGAGGCTGAGGAAGGAGAATCGCTTGCGCCTGGGAGGTGGAGGTTGCAGTGAGGTGAGATCATGCCACTGCACTCCACCCTGGGCAACAAATCGAGACTCTGTCCCCTTCAAAAAAAAAAAAAAAAGAATGGGTTTACTACAATGACCCAAAATAAGATGGCATCAAAAATAAACTGTTCCTGGCCAGGCGAGTAGATCACCTGAGGTCAGGAATTCGAGACCAGCCTGGCCAATATGACGAAACCCCGCCTCTGCTGAAAGTACAAAAATTAGCCAAGCATGGTGGAACACGCCTACCTGCTTCGGAGGCTGAAGCAAGAGGATTGCTTGAACCTGAGAGGCGGAGGTTGTGGTGAGCGGATATCCTGTCAGCCTCAGCAACAGTAAGGCTCTGTCTCAAAACAAACAAACTGTTCTTGTTAATGGATAATGTAGTAGAAAAGATTTTTTTTTTTTTTTTTTGCCTTGTTTCTGGATGGAAAAGTCAGTATTGGACAGCTGTCACAACTCTCAAATAATTAAATGCAATCCGAATCAAAATTCAAACTGAATTTCTCATTAACTTGACCATCTTGATCTTAAAAGTTATTTGGAAAATAGGTAAGAAAATATTTTAAATGATAATGGGAAAGAACTTGAATCTATCAGATATTCAAATATTATTGTAAAATGTGGAATAAGCAAATAGGTTAGGGGAACAAAGTTCAAAGACATTCCTCTTTAAGAAATTTAGCATGGGATAAAGGTGGTATTATTAAAAGCCTGAATATTGAGCGTATACAGAATAACAGTATAAAGTGGTAGAGAAGATACAGCCTTTGGGTAGAGATGGACTTCCTTAAGGTATAAAATGTAGAAACCAAAGGAAGAGTGTAAGTTTGACTGTATCAATATATAAAACTTCCGTGTGAAGAAAGGCCTCAAAACAGGTCAGGCACTGTGTCTCAGGTCTGGAATCCCAGCACTTTGGGAGTCTAAAGCGGGAGGATTGCTTGAGGCAGGAGTTTGAAATTGGCCTGAGCAACGTAGGTGCAAGATTTTATCTTTACAAAAAAAATTGTTTAAAAAGTAGCCAGGCGGCCAAGCACAGTGGCTTAGGCCTGTAATCCCAGCACTTTGGGAGACTGATATGGATGGATCACCTGAGGCTAGGAGTTTAAGACCAGTCTGACGAACAGGGTAAAACCCCACCTCTACTAAAATACAAAAAATTAGCTGGGCTTTGTGACGCATGCCTGTAGTCCCAGCTATTCACGAGGCTAAGACAGGAGAATTGCTTGAACCCAGGAGGCGGAGGTTGTAGTGAGCTGAGATTGTGCCATTGCACTCCAGCCTGGGCAACAAAAATGAAACTGTCTCAAAAAAAAAGAAAAAGAAAAAAAA
The DNA here is from genome assembly GCF_009761245.1 of Sapajus apella. Taxonomy (NCBI): domain Eukaryota; kingdom Metazoa; phylum Chordata; class Mammalia; order Primates; family Cebidae; genus Sapajus; species Sapajus apella. The sequence goes on from NW_022437076.1 coordinate 3,082,258, forward strand.
ATCTGGCATTCTGGCATGGTGGCACACGCGCATAGTCGTGACTACTCAGGAGGCTGAGGTGGGAGGATCACTTGAGCCCAGGAGTGCAAGGCTGCAGTAAGCCATGATGGCACTACTGCACTCCAGCCTGGGTGACAGAATGAGACCTTGTCTGCGGGGAAAAAAAAAAAAAGTTATTCTAGAAATAACCAGTAGAAAAAAATGAGAAAAAGTAATATAAATGCCATTCACAAACAAAGCAAATTGAAAAATTGGGTGGTAAACATATGAAAATGTTTGCCTCTAAACAAAACAAGATTTAGTTGTCTCCTGAGATTGTCCAAAATGAAAAAAATACCAGTGATAGCCTTTGATAGCAAGAGTGTGGGAAATGGGTTGTTTCAGATACTGGTAGTAGGAGTGCAAATTGTTACAGTTTCTTTAAAGAGTAGTTTGGGAGTCCTCCCTTCCAGCTCTTGAGTATTAGGAATTATTGACACATGCCACTATGCCTAGCTAATTTGACAGTATCTTTTAACATGTACTGTGTGTTCTTCATCTGACAGTGTGAAAAACTTTTTCAGCACGAATGTGGTCATTTCTCTAGGGATAGCTATATAAAAGGATGTTTATTATATTGCTTATATAGTAAGAAACTGATTAATAGTCCAAAGAATTCATCTTTCAGCAGGGATGTGTTAAATATGCTACATTCATTTTATGAGTTACTGTACAGCATTTAAAAGAATATGGAGTGTGTGTGTGTGTACATACAAGAAAACACCTCTGAGATCTGTTGTTAAATAATCAAATTGCTAAATGAGGTGGTATGATACATTTATGTTAAACATTCCTCCCCTACAACTGTTTGTTTCTTTTATGCCTATGTCTGTAGAGGCACAGATAAAGGCCTGAAAGGAAACACACTAAAATGTTAACAGTGGTTGCCTCTGAAGAGAGGAATGAGATTATATAAAGGTGAAACAAAGGAGATTCTTGATGGTGTAGCTTCAGTTTTTTGGCCAGCGTATTGTATAAATAAAAGGAAAATTTTAGCTGGGTGTGATGGCTCACACCTGTAATCCCAGCACTTTGGGAGACCAAGGTGGGAAGATTGCTTGAGCCTAGGAGCTCAAGGTTTCAGTGAGCTGTCATCACACCATTGCACGCCAGCCTAGACAACAGAGCCAGGCCCTGTCTCAAAAAAACAAACAGAACAAAAGTAAAATTTTAATGGCTTTTCTTTTAAACAAAGAAACTATAGATAATCACTATTACTTGGCATCATAGGTTATAGTGGAGAAGTGTTAGGTCAGCCTGATATTTCTCTATTCTTGTCTGTTTAGGTATCCACGATATTCTTTTTCTTGCATTTATCCTTCCTCAAGCCAGATTTTGGATATAAATTCTGAATCCATTTTGGGGTTATAGTATGTGTACCTTTCCTGCTGCAGAATTGGTTCTTTATTTTAGAAAAATTTTCTGTATTATTTACTTATTTCTATATTTTTGAGACAGCATCTCATTGTTACCTAGGCTGGAGTGCAGTGACAGGATCTCAGCTCAGTGCACCCTCAACTTCCCAGGCTCAAGCATTACCCCCACCTCATTCTGGGACTACAGGCGCGCACCACCATTCCCAGCTAATTTTTTTGTTGTATTTTCTTTGCAGAGATGGGGTTTTGCCATGTTGCCCAGGCTGGTCTCAAACTACTGGGCTCAAGCGATCCGCCCACCTCAGCCTCCCAAAGTGCTGGGATTACAGGTATAAGCCACTGCACCTGGCCTCATTTATTAAATTTGTGTATAATAATACCATGTTTTCAGGGATTCCTTTTATTTTTATCTATTTTTAGTTTGATGTCACTTTTGGTTTCTAGAGAGTATAGCTCATTCATCTGTAATTTTCTGCTGCTTCCTGGGGGGTTATTCTTCTCTAAAGCAGACTTTCCTCTCGCTTTTACTTGCTTTGTTACCTTTTCACCTCCCCTCTTAATAAAGTCCTCATGGGCTCCATGTGGCATCCTTCCTTCTGACTAATCATCTTTGGATATAATTCTGTTTGTAGAAAAGAATGACTATGGTAAAGTGGCTTGAAATTGGGTGTGCTCTCTTGGAACATCTTTCTGCTGTGTAGTGCTGTCCTTTGCCCTAGGGCATGTGGCCTTTTAGCTTTTCCCAGGTTCTCAGGTAAAGAGGCCTTCCAAAGTGATCTTCCAGCATTGTTTTGTATAATTTCTTGTTTATCTCTGTTAGCTAGTCCTGGCCAGTAGGCTAATTTTCTTAGCCTTTCTCTTAACCTTCCGTGACCTATAGACAGTTTTCTGTTTGACCCTCAATCTTTCATCTGTTTTTTATTTTATTTTTTTCATTCTGAGGTGCTATTGATTATGTAACATATATTGACTTACTACTCCTGAGCTCAAGCCATCCACCCAACCTTGAGCCACTGCACCCACCTCAGGGACTAAAATTTAATGAAAAAGACTCCCTGATACGTATATGCCTATCCCAAACTTCGAAAAGAGATATTCTAAGAAACTAATAGGTTAATATTGGCCCCTAACTCATGGCATGGTCCTAAAACAGAAGATCTGGAATAATTTGTGGTATACTTAATAAAAATTTCCTGGGTTTCTTGTGTCAACACGTGCTTGGCTAAGCTAGGACATGCTGAAGATGCAGTCAACTGAATCCTTGATACTACAGGTACGGTTTCCTCTGGATAGCTCTGTGTCAGAACAGATACACCGATTCTGACCTTAAAACATACTTTCCTGATCCCTAAGTGTTAAACGTCACCTGTTAAATACATAGCTTTATGTATTTGACAAACAGCTTTAAATACATAGCTAGAACATTTAGAACTGTTTAAAATATATTTTTTCACCAACCTGATGCTTTTGAACAAAAAATAAATACAAAGTGATAATTAAGACAAACTGTGGGCTAGGTGCTATGGCTTATGCCTGTAGTCTCAGCACCTTGGAAGGCTGAGGTAGGTGGATTGCTTGACCCCAGGAGTTTGAGACCAGCCTGAGCAACACAGCTAAACCCTGTCTCTGCAAACAATACAAAAATTAGCTGGGCCTGGTGGCGCCCACCTGTGCTCTCAGCTACTTGGGAGGTTTCAGTGGGAGTCCTGGGAGGTTAAGGCTGCAGTGAGCCATGATGGCACCACCACAATCCAGCCTGGGCTACAGAGCAAGACCCTGTTTCAAGAAAAAACAAAAACCAAAATACCTGTAATCCTTTCAATGTAAGAAAAATTAGAAAATACAGGGAAAGAAAAAACATAGTTCCAGATCCCACCTGCAGGCAACCCAGTGTTACTGTTATGATCAGAAAATGCTCCCTCCAGATTTTCCTACCTCACTTAAAATTTTTTTTTTAGATTAAAAAGGGGGATACCTTTGCAGAATTATGAGGATTAAATATAATACATGTAAAATGTTTGTCATAATACCTGCTATGAAGTAAATGCTTAATACATTTTAGCTGCTTTTGCTATACATAATGTTCAATTCACTGGTTTTTTTTGTTGTTGTTCTTTTTCTCCTTGAGAAGGAGTCTCGCTCTGTTGCCCAAGCTGGAATGCAGTGGCATGAGCTCAGCTTACTGCAACCTCAGTCTCTCGGGTTCAAACAATTCTCCTGCCTCAGTCTCCCGAGTAGCTGGGATTACAAGTGTGCTCCACCACACACAGCTAATTTTGTATTTTTAGTAGAGACAAGATTTCACCATGTTGACCAGGCTGATCTCAAACTTCTGACCTCAAATGGTCTGCCTGCCTCAGCCTTCCAAAGCGCTGGGATTACAGGCATGAGCCACCACATCTGGCCCAATTAACTGTTTCCTCAAGATTTTATTTTTTTCTCATGAAAAATTTCAGGAATTGGCAATTCCTGACTCACATCTGACTCACGCCTGTAATCCCAACACTTTGGGAGTCCCAGGTGGGTGGATCACCTGAGGTCAGGAGTTCAAGACCAGCTTGGCCAACATGGCAAAACCCCATCTCTACTAAAAATACAAACGTTGAGCCAGGTGTGGTGGCATGTGCCTGTAAGTCCCAGCTACTCAGGAGGCTGAGACAGGAGAACCACTTGGAAGGCAGAGGTGGCTGTGAGCTGAGATCACCCCATTGCACTCCAGCTTGGGTGACTCCATCTCAAAAAAAAAAAAAAAAAATGCAGGAATGCTGGGTGCATTCTTGGGACCTACTTGGGAGCCTTCAGTGGGAGCATCCTGGGAGCTCTTGCCCCACTGCACTCCAACCTGGGTGACCAAAAAAAAAAAACCAGTAAGTTGAATTGCAAACATCGAATTTTATGTGTGTATATAAAAGTAATCTCGGGTAGGCGCAGTGGCTCATGCCTATAATCCCAGCACTTTGGGAGGCTGAGGTGGGTGGATCATGAGGCCAAGAGATCGAGACCATCCTGGTCAACATGGTGAAACCCCGCCTCTACTAAAAATACAAAAAGTAGCAGAGCATGGTGGCGCATGCCTGTAGTCCCAGCTACTCGGGAGGCTGAGGCAGGAGAATTGCTTGAACCCAGAAGGCAGAGGTTGCGGTGAGCCGAGATGGTGCCATTGCACTCCAGCCTGGGTAACAAGAGTGAAACTCCATCTCAAAAAAAAAAAAGAAAAAAAGTAATCTCACAATTTATAGAAAAATTTATAGAAAATTTTTCTTTATTGAGTTCAAAAATTTTTTTAATGTATGATCCCCTTCTCTTACTCTGTGAACTACCTGTTTGGGTGTTGCTACATTTTGTTTTGTTTTGTTTTCTGTTGTAGTGTTTACATTTTTCTTGTTGATCCCTAAGAGGACTTTAGTGTACTAAGTCACCCATTGTCATATGTTGCAAATAGGTGTCATATAGTGAAAGCTGTGTCTTTTCCTTGATACTGACATAGATTTCATGCTTGGGAAGACCTTCACTAATACTGACTACATATGTATTCATTTTTATTTTCTTAAGACATTTTTGGTTTTGTTTCTTTTTATTTATTTATTTTATTTTATTTTATTTTATTTTATTTATTTATTTTTTTTGAGACGGAGTTTCGCTCTTGTTACCCAGGCTGGAGTGCAATGGCGCGATCTCAGCTCACCGCAACCTCCGCCTCCTGGGTTCATTCAATTCTCCTACCTCAGCCTCCTGAGTAGCTGGGACTACAGGCACGCGCCACCATGCCCAGCTAATTTTTTGTAGTTTTAGTAGAGACGGGGTTTCACCATGTTGACCAGGATGGTCTTGATCTCTTGACCTCGTAATCCACCCGCCTCGGCCTCCCAAAGTGCTGGGATTACAGGCTTGAGCCACCGCGCCCAGCCTTGTTTCTTTTTATAGTAATGTCTAAGTCATCTGGAATTTATCTTTGTTGATTATACGAGGAAGGGATCCAAGTGCTTTTTCTCTGAGTCATTATCCACATGTCCAAACATTTATTGAATAGTCCTTTCCTTATTGATCTGAAAACACCTTATAAAACCTTACATTGGCTTTTGGACTTGCTGTGCTTTCAGGAACCAGAAGAACACTCTTTTGATCATTGTAGCTTTATGTTAATAATACATTTCAGCCAGGTGCGGTGGCTCACACATGTAATCCTAGCCTTTGGTAGGCTGAGACAGGTGGATCACCTGAGGTTAGGTGCTCGAGAGCAGCCTGGCCAACATGGTGAAACCCCATCTCTGCTTTAAAAAAAAAAAAAAAACTAGCTGGTCGTGGTGGCACCTGTCTGTAATCCCAGCTACTTTGGGAGGCTGAGGCAGGAGAATTGCTTGAGCCCGGGAGGTGGAGGCTGCAGTGACTAAGATCACACCACTGCACTTTAACCTGGGTGACAGAGTGTGACTCCACCTCAAAAAAAAAAAAAAAGCATGTCAATATGAGGTAATAAATTCTAAGTTTTTTGTTTTGTAAACCTTGCTTCTCTCAAATTATTTCCCCAAAAAGCCTTAAATGTTTTCCATAGCAATTTTGATTTGGGAATGGAATAAGTGACTTGATGGACAGTGCCATATGCCTTTTCTCATATCCTACCTCTTAATTTGGCCTTTTCCCCAGTTTCCCCTGGTGTTATCATCTTGTATTGATGTGGTATATTTATTATAATTGATGAGTCAACACTGATACATTATTACTAACTAAAGTCCATAGTTGACGCTAGGGTTCATTCTTTTTGTTGTATATTCTCTTGGTTTTGACAAATGCTTAATGTTATATATCTATCATTACAGTATCATACAGAATAATTTTACTGCCCTAAAAATCTCAGCCTCCACCTATTCATCCCTCCCTGCCTCCCTAAACCCTTCATATTTTTACTCTTTCCATAGTTTTGTCTTTTCCAGAAAATTACAATTATACAGCATGTACCCTTTTCACACTGGCTGCTTTGACTTAGCAATCTGTATTTAACATTTCTCCATGTCTTTTCATGACTGTAATTTTTATTTTATTTTATTTTATTTGAGATAATCTTGCACTGTCACTCAGGCTGGAGTGCGATAGCTTGATCTCAGCTCACTGCAACCTCTGCCTCCTGGGTTCAAGCGATTCTCCTGCCTCAGCCTCCTGAGTAGCTGGGACTATAGGCACGTGACACCACACACAGTTAATTTTTGTGTTTTTAGTAGAGACGGGTTTGACTGTGTTAGCCAAACTCCTGACCTCGTGATCCGCCCACCTGGGCCTCCCAAAGTGCTGGGATTACAGGTGTGAGCCACTGCGTCCTGCCGACCGTAATATATTTTTAAGCTGGTTTTTTGTTTGTTTGCTTGCTTGCTTCAAAAAACTGACCTCTGCAGTTAGTTGAGGTATTCAGGTTTCTCCTATGAACATATGTGAACATTGTATGTATTTAGCATTGATTGGAAAGTGGTTTTTCCTGGGCCTTTGCAAAACTAAGTGAAGATCTACACCCGCCTGCACATTTCACATGGTAACAGGAATATACTATAGCTACACATGTTCCTGCAGTCACAGTAGATGCCAGACAAGTTTTAGGGCTTAAAGATTTGGGTACTTTTCGCCTGACTTGGGGATCTATAGTAAGACAAGAAAGTAATTTTTAGATCTTGTTAGTGACTCAGCTTTCAAATAGGTATTTTCCACTCCTTTTAAAATCTTCTGGCTCAGTTTAATTGAAGAATACTCTGAGACTGCAAGTTGAGCTGTTTAAATCCAGGTACTGTTTGCACTGCTTACCTATGTGAATTTGAATTTTATCATGAGGCAACAAAAGCAAAGTACATGAATGAATTGGAACGTAAGGTTGAAATAAGACTGTAACCTTAATTTCAAATGTTTGTAAAAACAGCTATATATTTTCATTGACTGTCAAAGTAACTATATACGTTTAAACATAAACTATTTAATATGCTGCCTCTGTCTATCCTACATGTTGAGGTTCCTGTTGTCTTTTAAACTTTTTTTTTTTTTTTGAGACAGGGTTTTGCTCTTGTTGCCCAGGCTAAAGTGCAGTGGCACTCTCTTGGCTCACTGCAACCTCTGTCTCCTGGGTTCAAGCGGTTCTCCTGCCTCAGCATTCCAAATACCTGAGATTACAGTCACACACCACCATGCCCGGCTAATTATTGTATTTTTAGTAGAGTCAGGGTTTCACCATGTTGGCCAGTTTGGTCTCAAACTCTGGACTTCAGGTGATCCGCCCACCTTGGCCTCCCAAAGTGTTGGGATTACAGGCGTGAGCCACTCCACCCAGCCTGTCTTTTAAACTTTAAAGGTTTGATAATGATGGAACCTGTAATCATATTGCCTATATTGTCACTTTCTATGCAGTGACTATTGTTTCTAACTATTGCCCAAAAAAAAAGGCCCTCTGTGTCTTCAAAGGAGGATTAAATTCTTCTCAGTTTGTGTTAGTTTTTGTTTGTTTTTTTGAGATAGTGTCTGGCTCTGTCTCCCAGGCTGGAGTACAGTGGCTCAGTCTCAGCTCACTGCAGCCTCCACCTCCAAGGCTCAAACCATCCTCGTATCTCAGCCTTACAAGTTGTTGGGACTACAGGTGCGTGCCACATGCCTAGCTAATTTTTCTATTTTTTTGTAGAGACAGGGTTTTGCCATGTTGTCCAGGCTGGTCTCAAACCCTGGACTTCTAGCAGTCTGCCTGCCTCAGCGTCTCAAAGTGCTGGAATTATAGGTGTGAGCCACCCTGCCTGGCTTTTTTTATTTTTATTTTTTATTTTTATTTTTTTTAATGAGACAGGGTTCAGGCTGGAGTGGTGCAGTGGCATGATCATAGCTCATATCTCTTGGGTTCAAACAATCCTGGATTGGCCTTTCAAAGTGCTGGGATTACAAGTGTGAGCCACCATGCCTAGCCTGTGTTAGATCTTTTTATTCTTTGGAAATTTTTGATTTCCAGAATGAAATTGCTGATCATTTAAAATATATATATATGTTAACTTTTTTTTAGGAGTGAAATGTAGGCATCTGTAAAGATGATAAAGATATGATCAAGATGAAAATTGTTGACTTTCTGTAGAATTCATACAAAGCCTTTGTACATGCCACATCACATTGCATTTCAGTGAAAGATGGAGGGTATTCCAAAGAGTTCTATTAGAAAGAGAAAACACATGTAGGCCAGGCACGGTGGCTCTCTCCTGTAATCCCAGCACTTTGGGAGGCTGACTTCAGGCGGATCACCTGAAGTCAGGAGTTCAAAATCAGCCTGGCCACGTGACGAAAACCGGTCTCTACTAAAAATATAAAAATTAACTGGACGTAGTGGCATATGCCTGGTAATCCCAGCTACTCGGGAGGCAGAGGTTGCAGTAAGCTGAGATTGCGCCACAACCCTCCAGCCTGGATGACAGAGCGAGACCCTGTCTCAAAAAAAGATAAAAGAAAACACATTGTAGAAGAGGAAAGCAGAGGCTGGGCATGGTTGCTCATGCCTGTAATCCCAGCACTTTGGGAGGCCGAGGTGGGTGGATCAGCTGAGGTCAGGAGTTTGAGACCAGCCTGACCAACATGGAAAAACTCTGTCTCTACTAAAAAAAATAAAAAATTAGCTGGGTGTGGCGGCACATGCCTGTAATCCCAGCTACTCAGGAGGCCAAGGCAGGAGAATTGCTTGAACCCAGGAGGCAGAGGTTTTGGTGAGCTGAGATTGTGCCATTGCACTCCAGCCTGGGCAACAGAGTGAAACTTCATCTCAAAAAAAAAAAAAAAGGAAAGCAGATTCTTTTGTAGTTCATAAGTGTGATGATTGGGTGTTCACACACGTGTAAGATGTGCCACCCTCAAACCTTGTTATGATGTCGGCACACTACCTGACTGATGCGAAAAAAAATAGAAGAGGAAAGCAGTGCCACAAATACAAGTAACTACATTAAGAATGGTATATGCTGAGTAGCTCCTTATTTTCTGTGTAGAGTTGGAGGTCAGCTGAAGGATGGGATGCAACTAGGTATTTAAGAGTGAAGAAAGGGCCAGTCTTGGCAACATATTGAGACCCTATCTCTACTTAAAAAAATAATAATAATAATAACCATTCTTGGTGGCATGTGCCTATAGTTTCAGCTACTCAGGAGGCTGAAGCAGGAGCATCCATTGAGCCCAGGAGCCATGATTGTGCCACTGCACTCCAGCTTGGGCAACAGAACAAGCCCTCATCTCTCTCTCTCTTTTTTTTTTTTTTTTTAAAGAGTGAGGAAAGGGGGGCCCAGGACAAGTAAATGATTCATCAGGTGGCAGTGGAATGACAACCATCTACTATGACTTGACCTATCCTAATTCTAAAAAATAAATCCATTATTAACAGTATTGTAGATAATTGAATATCCTGCTGTTGAGTGCAGAGTAAAAACTGCACCATCAACAATTGGAAGCTACCAGATAATTCTGGGGATGACTATTACAAATATGACCTGATTTTAAGGGATCTTCATTATTTTTTAGGGCTTGACTTACTGTACAGTGGTCCTCCTCTGTTTAGTTTGCTGTTTCATGTAATCTGCCTCTGTACTTCTGACTTTTCTGATAAATAGGTTTTTTAAAATTACTGCTTTCATGAAATTGCTTTTTCTTGCCTTGAATGTCCTACATAGTCTGTTTGTCCATTTAACCATTTCTCTCATTATTTTAATACCACCTGATTTCTGATATTTTTGATCTGATATTTAGATCAATTGCTTTTAGACAGTTTTAAGTAAGAGTAATGATTATAGCATCTTTGTCCTGTTCTTTAGCACAAGTGTTTCTAGTGCTCTGCCATTAACTCTTAGATTTATTAGTTGAAGATTTGAGAGGTTTTTTTCGATGCTAATAAATATTCTTAATGAAAACCTTTCCGTTAATAAGGAATGTTTTAAAAGGAAGAATGTTGAATTTGTTTTTGTTTTTGAGATAGAGTCTCACTGTGCCACCTAGGCTGGAGTGCAGTGGCACCATCTTGGCTCACTGCAATACTGCACCTACCAGGTTCAAGTGATTCTTCTGCCTCAGTCTCTCGAGTAGCTGGGATTACAGGTGGGCACCCCTGAGCCTGGCTAATCTTTGTATTTGTAGTAGAGATGAGGTCTCACCATGTTGGCCAGGCTGATCTCAAACACCTGAACTCAAGTGATCTACCCACCTCAGCCTCCCAAAGTGCTAGGATTACAGGCATGAGCTACCGGGCCTGGCCAAGAATATTGAGCTTGATCACATGCTTTTAGATAAACATTGAGATCTCCATAATATACCATTCTTGTTCACTGGTCCACCTCAGCTTCCTGCCTAGGTAATACCTACTGTTTCTTTTAAGGCCTCACATCTTGCCTTTATAAAAAGATTTTTCCGGCCAGGCGTGGTGGCTCACACCTGTAATCCAAGCACTTTGGAGGCCAAGGCGGGCGGATCACCTGAGGTTGGGAGTTCAAGACCAGCCTGACCAACATGGTGAAACCCTGTCTTTAAAAAAAAAAAAAAAAAGATTTTTCCATTCAATCTCATTTCTTTCATTTTTGAATTAAATTTCATATACTTCAGTAGCTTTCATTTTGCTCCTTAGATAGGTTTACAAGATTCTCGAAGGCAAGGGACCATATGTAACTTAACCTTCTTTTATATTCCCTATATAAAACTGGGAATATAAACAGGCCCTCATCCCTTCTTCCTTTTTCCTTTTTTCTTTCCATGTTTTATAGTGAAATTTTACTTTACATTTTAAAAATATAAATGTTTCAAACTTTGCAATACATGACAGTTGTATTGGCTATCTCTATTATTGTACATCCTGACTTTTCCTTATGAGTTTTTGAAATAATGCAAAATATTTTTACAAGAATGTATTCTGAGTGGATCTCACAGTTGTAAGTTGTACTGAGCAACTAAGGCAAAATGTCTTTGTCTCTGGAAATATAGCTGACCTCTGGCCTGTAGCAGGCCATGCAGTTTTTTTCTAAGTGTCGGTCAATAATATGTGTGCATTAGTAACTTTAAAACAACGTAATTGGCCAGGCGTGGTGGCTCACGCCTGTAATCCCAGCACTTTGGGAGGCCAAGGCAGGTGGATCACTTGAGCCCAGGAGTTCCAGATCAGCTTAGCCAACATAGTGAAACCTCATCTCCACTAAAAATACAAAAAATATTAGCTGGGCATGGTGGTGCTCGCTTGTAATCCCAGCTACTCGGGAGGCTGAGGCTTGAGAATCTCTTGAACCCAGGAGGCAGAGGTTGCAGTGAGCTGAGATCATGCCACTGCACTCTAGCCTGGGTGACAGAGCGAGACTCCATCTAAAAACAGAAAAATTAGGAAGGCTTGTTACTTGTTTGAGACTTGATGTCCTGTGGCTGCAGCTTAGGGAATGATTCCCTGTATATCTCTGCCCTGGAAATAAACTTTATTCACATACTCTCCCAAGACTGTATAGTTTCATCTTGTTATCTAAAACAGTGTAGCCTGTGATGGTGTGAGGGATGTCTTTTGGAGGAGGGCACTAAAGATGACTCCAGGTATGCTCCTGGTGGTGTCATGCTTGATACTGCCCGGTCTTCTGTGTTACCTTCACAGAGCTTTCACAGCGCTGCAGACACCTCAGATTAATTGGATCCCTGGACCTTTTAGAGGAATGCGCATTATCTCCATTGCTACCCTGACTATGCAAGTTCAGCCTTTTCAGTGTATCTCTTTTTTTTTTTTTTTTTTTTAAATTTTTATTTTACTTTAGGTTCCAGGATACATGTGCAGAATGTGTAGGTTTGTTACATAGATAAATGTGTGCCATGGTGGTTTGCTGTACCTATCAAACCATCACCTTGGTTTTAAGCCCCACATGCATTAGCTATTTGTCCTGATGCTCTCCCTCCTCTTACCTACCCCCCACCAGCAGACCTGGGTGTGTGTGGTTCCCCTCCCTCTGGTCTATGTGTTCTTATTGTTCAACTCCCAGTTATGCATGAGAGCATGTGGTATTTGGTTTTCTGTTTCTGTGTTAGTTTACTGAGGATGATGGCTTTCAGCTTCATCCATGTCGCTGCAAAGGATGTAATCTCATCCTTTTTATGCCTGCATAGTATTCCATGGTGTATATGCAACACATTTTCTTTTATCTAGTCTGTCATTGATGGGCATTTGGGTTGGTACCATGTCTTTGCTATTGTCAACAGTGCTGCGGTAAACATAAGTATGCATGCGTCTTTGTAGCATAATGATTTGTATTCCTTTGGGTATATACCGAGTAATGGGATTGCTGGGTCAAATCGTATTTCTGGTTCTAGATCCTTGAGGAATCACCACACTGTCTTCCACGATGGCTGAACTAATTTACATTCCTACCTACAGTATAAAAGCGTTCCTATTTCTCCAGCCTCGCCAGCATCTGTTGTTTCTTGACTTTTTAATAATCACCATTCTGACTGGTATGAGATGGTATCTCATTGTGGTTTTGATTTGCATTTCTCTAATGATCAATGATGTTGAGCTTTTTTTCATGTTTGTTGGCCACATAAATGTCGTTTTTTGAGAAGTGTCTGTCCATATCCTTTGCCCACTTTTTGATGGGGTTGTTTTTTTCTTATAAATTTGTTTAAGTTCCTTGTAGATTCTGAATATTGGACCTTTGTTAGTGGGTAGATTGCAAAAAAATGTTTCCCATTCCATAGGTTGTCTGTTCACTGTGATAATAGTTTCTTTTGCTGTTCAGAAGCTCTTCAGTTTAATTAGATCCCATTTATCATTTTAGCTTTTGTTGCAGTTGCTTTTGGCATTTTTGTCATGAAATCTTTGCCCATGCCTTTGTCCTGAATGGTATTGCTTAGGTTTTCTTCTAGGATTTTTATGGTTTTGGATTCTATATTTAAGTCTTTCATCCATCTTGACTTAATTTTTGTATAAGGAAGGAGTCCAGCTAACCAATTTTCTGAGCACCATTTCTTAAACAAAGAATGCTTTTCCCATTGCTTGTTTTTGTCAGGTTTGTTGAAGATCAGAGATGATTGTAGATGTGTGGTGTTATTTCTGAGGTCTCTGTTCTGTTCCCTTGGTCTGTATGTCTCTTTTGCTACCTATATCATGCTGTTTTGGTTACTGTAGCCTTGTAGTATAGTTTGAAGTCAGGTAGTGCAATGCCTCCAGCTTTGTTCTTTTTGCTTAGGATTGTCTTGGCCATTAGTGTATCTCTTTAAATAGGTCTAGTAAGAAAACATCTCAGTTCATCAGCCTTTGACTTAACCTTTTTTTTTTTTCTTCATATAAGCAGTGAAATTAAAATGGCCGATCACTCACAGCTCACTGCAGCTTCAGCCTGCCAGGCTCAAGCAGTTCTCCCATCTCAGCCTCCCAAAGTGCTGGGATTACAGGCATGAGCTACTGCTGTCTGCTGAGGTTCTTTAGTTTTTAGTTATTTCTTACTTTTAGTAATGGTGGTACACCTTGCTAAAGTTAGAGGTTCTGCAGTAACTGAATCAGATTTTTGGCTTAAATATTGAGAGGCAAGGCAACAGAGGTGGCAGTGCTAAAATTCTCTGGACTTTTTTTTTTTTTTGAGACAGAGTCTCGCTCTGTCACCCACTGCAATGCAGTGGCGAGTCTACCTCCCGGGTTCAAACAATTCTTCTGCCTCAGCCTTCTAAGTAGCTGTGACTTACAGGTGCACACCACCACACCTGGCTAATTTTTGTATTTTTAGTAGAGATGGAGTTTCACCATGTTGACCTGGCTGGTCTCTAACTTCTGATCTCAGGTAATCTGCCCGCCTGGCCTCCCAGAGTGTTGGGATTACAGGCATGAGCCACTGCACCCTGCTGGAGTTCTTTTCCTAACCCTGACAATATCGCTTACCTGATAATGTGGCTAGAAGTATGGGCTGTGACTAAATTACTGATAGGAGAATAGAATTGAATAGAGCTAAAACAATGTTACTATTTTGATGAAAAAAAAAACAACTACTTTTATGGTTATTTTAGAATGTGCTCCTTCTACTTGAAAAAAAAAAAGTTAACTGTAAAACAGCCTCAGGTCTTGAAGAGCTATTCCAGAGGGCATTGTTAGTCTAAGAATGATAGTTTCCTACATGCTGTTGCACTTGAAGACCTTTCAGTAGGACTTCATTTGGAGGTGGAAGACAGTGGTACTGAAAATTCTGTCCTACTGACCTTGTTTTAAGAAGGAAAAGGGGGCTGGGCACGGTGGCTCAAGCCTGTAATCCCAGCACTTTGGGAGGCCGAGGCGGGTGGATCACGAGGTCAAGAGATCGAGACCATCCTGGCCAACATGGTGAAACCCCGTCTCTAATAAAAATACAAAAACTAGCTGGGCGCGGTGGCGTGCGCCTGTAGTCCCAGCTACTCGGGAGGCTGAGGCAGGAGAATTGCTTGAACCCGGGAGGCAGAGGTTGCAGTGGGCCAAGATTGTGCCACTGTACTCCAGCCTGGTGCCTGGCAACAGAGTGAGACTCTATCTCAAAAAAAATAAAAGGAAAAGGGAGTAGTCATTTTTGCGTATTTCTCCTTTAGTACTATCTTCCCTTTACCTGGAAAATTATCACCATTTAACTTTCCTTTACAAAAAAATATTCCTTAAGACCGTAATTGTTGGCAGGGCATGGTGGCTAATTCCCATAATCGCAACACTCTGGAAGGCCAAGGTGGGAGGATCACTTGAGCCCAGGAGTTTGAGACAAGCCTGGGTGACGTGTCGAAACCCTATCTGTACAAAAAAATAATTGCTCAGCATGGTGGCATGCGCTTGTGGTCCCAGCTACTCAGGAGGCTGATGTGGGTGGATCACTTGAGCCCAGGAGGTCAGGGCTGCAGTAAGCCATGATTGCGCCATTGCACTCCAGCCTGGGAGACTGAATGAGACCATGGGTCAAAAAAAAGATTACAGTTGTTATAATTTGCGTATATGGTACACATATGTATTATCTGTTATATGAGCCTTATTGTTGGAAGCTGTATAGTGTGTGTTCAGGCAAAGTTTCAGGTATTTGGACTTGACCCGGAGATAGCAGTGGAGCTAATGGAGCTAGGTAGGAACATTAAATATTTACAAATAATACATATGATTTATTGACATTTTTTTCTTTATTCACTTGATGTTTATTAGATTAAAAGAAAACGAAGCTAAGAAATAGATGTGTTTTAGCCTGTTTCTCTTTCTGCTTTGGTATATATGCTGCTTTGGGATGCTTTTATTTTATTTTAATTTTATTTTATTTGAGACAGAGTCTCTCTTTGTCTCCAGGCTGGAGTGCAGTGGCTCGATCTCAGCTCACTGCAACCCCCACCTCCCGGGTTCAAGCAATTCTAACTGCCTCAGCCTCCCAAGTAGCTGAGGCATGGTGCCACCACACCCAGATAATTTTTGTATTTTTAGTAGAGATAGGGTTTCACCATATTGGCCAGTATGGTCTCGATCTTTTGACCTCGTGAGCCACCTTGCCCGGCCTTTTTTTTTTTTTTTTTTTTTTTAAAGGGACTCGCTCTGTTGCCCAAGCCGGAGTGCAGGTGGTGCAGTCACAGTTCACTGCAGACTTGACTTCCTAGGCTCAGGTGATCCTCCCACCTCAGCCTCCCAGGTGGGTGGAAGTACAAGTTCACGCCACCACACCCGGCTAATTTTTTGTATTTTTTGTAGAGAAGGGTTTTGGTCATGTTGCCCAGGCAGGTCTCAAACTCCTGGCCTCTATGAATCCACTCACTTTGGCCTCTCAAAGTGCTGGGATTACAGGTGTGAACCACCATGCCCAGCCAGGATGCAATCCTCTAACAAAAGGGAAATTTATTTTTCTTGAAGGTTTGTAGTACAGGCTTTAACAATACAACATATTTGATTGCACATCGTGAGAGAGCCATTGCCTTCTTACTTAACGTTGACTTGGGGTCGGTGTGGTGGCTTACACCTGTAATCCCAGCACTGTGGAAGGCTGAGACGGTCAGATCACTTGAGGTCAGAAGTACGAAACCAGCCTGGCCAACATGACAATACCCCGTTCGTCGTCTCTACTGAAAATACAAAAAATAGCCAGGCATGGTGGTTTGTGCCTATAATCCCACCTACTCAGAGGGCTGAGGCAGGAGTATTGTTTGAACCCAGGAGGCACAGGTTGCAGTGGGCTGAGATAGCCACACTGTTCTCCAGCCTGGGTGACAGAGCAAGACCTCGTCTCCAAAAAAATACACAGGTACATTGACTTGGAAGGCCCAAGTATAATTACTTGGTGGAAATCAAAAAATAGATTCAGCTCTGTGTAAAGAAGATATTTCAGAATGAATTGAGTTAGCCATTAGTAGAAACAGGCCAGAAGATAATGGGCTGTAGTATGAGTAAGACATAGACATAGACTTGTAATAACATTAAGATTTACCTCTCTTCAATTCCCATGTCTTTGAATGTGATCGTCTAACCCTGTAATTATTTTTAATTATTATTATTTTTTTTTCCGAGATGGAGTCTTGCTATGTCACCCTAGGCTGGAGTGTCATGGTTCAGTCTCGGCTCACTACAACCTCCGTCTCCCGGGTTCGATCAATTCTCCTGCCTCAGCCTCCCAAGTAGCTGGAATTAACAGGCACCTACCACCATGCCTGGCCAATTCTTGTATTGTTAGCAGAGATGGGGTTTCACCATATTGGCCAGGCTGGTCTTGATCTCTTGACCTTGTGATCCACCTGCCTCAGCCTCCCAAAGTGCTGGGATTACAGGCGTGAGCCACTGCGCCCAGCCCCCACTGGAGTGTTGTTATTGTCCTAAAGCTTTAAGTGGGCAGTGGCATGGATATTTACACAAGGACCTTCATAGGAGCATAGTTTGTTGTAATAAAAATATAGGTCTCTGGCTGGGCACAGTGGCTCATGCCTAATAATTCCAGCACTTTGGGAGGCTGAGGCAGGTGGATCATTGGAGCCCTGTTCAAGACCAGCCTGGGCAACATGACGAAACCACCTGTACAAAAAGTTTTAAAATGGCTGGCTTGGTGGCATGTGCCTGTAGTCCCAGCTACTTGGGAGGCTGATGTGGGAGGATCACCTGAACCTGGGAGGTCAAGGCTGCAGTGAGGTATGATTATGCCACTGCACTCCATTCTGGGCAGCGGAGTAATACCCTGTCTCAAAAAAAAAAAAAAATAATAATAATAATAATACCACCAACATAGGTCTCACAACATAGTAGAACACCACATAATTTTAGTAAAAAGAGGCAAATTAAGAAGATGAAAGTGTTTGTGCGACATAATATGAGGACATTGTATGTAGTCCACACGGGTTAATTTAAAGGAAAGCCCAAGTAAACAACTGTTTGTATCACAGTGAGACTTAAGGTGCAAAAAAATTGAGACATTGAAATAGGTTATCTTAGTAGGAGGGAGTTTCGTTGATTTTCATTTTTTGAAAGAATACAGGTTGAACATCCCTAATCTGAAAATCCAAAATGCCCCAAAATCTGATAGCTTTTGAGAGCTGACTTGATGCTCAAGAAAATATTCATTGGAGCATTTTGAATTACTGAACTAGGCATTATAATGCAAATATTCCAGAATTTAAAAATAAGTCTAAAACACTTTTGGGCCCAAGCATTTTGTAAAAAGGGTACTCAGACTGTATAAGGCAAACCTGAAAAGGCATCAGCTAAGTCAGCTTCTCTAACCTTCAAGTTCTAATTCTAAATGATTGTCTCATTTTCTGACAGTATACTAAGTTTGTAGTGTATGATTTCTTTTTTTCACCCACTCTAATGCTTCAAAATTATTTCTAATATAAAAATACTTTTTCTCAAGACTTTTCTCTGCAAAACCAAATTCCTGCTGTCAGCCCTTGAGTGTATAACAAGTAGTAAAGAAAGACTAAATGTAAACATTAGCAAAATTGATGATTGCCATCACAAAGCCATATATTGATCTATAGAGTGCCTACAGCTTGTGAGATGCAACACATTTGAAACTCATAAATATGTAGTTTCTCTTCTGATGGTTAAAAAAAAAAAAGAAAAACTCGTAACTAAGAATATAATATTGTGGATATACTGTGACAGAGGCTAAAAGTTCTGGAGGCATTGTGGGGGTGTCCTTTTTAACTTAATTTGAAAGGGAATATCTTAGAGTATCTTCAGACTTAAAGAGATTTTAAATAAATTATGTTTCTTCAAAATAGAAATGAGGTTTTTTTTTTAGGAGTCATTTGAATTTGTTTTCTTTCAGAAATCGAGCTATAGCAGATTATCTTCGTTCAAATGGCTATGAAGAGGCATATTCAGTTTTTAAAAAGGAAGCTGAATTAGATATGGTATGTTTCACTTTTTACAATTCTTCATAGTATAGTTAATGAGTAGATTTTTACTCAAGTATCTGTAGTTAACAGCTTTTCACAATTTTGTCATTCGTTATTGTGGTCTACTTGATACTGAACTTGATTTTCACTCCCCTTTTTTATTTTTGAGATGGTGTCTCACTCTGTCTCCCAGGCTGGAGTGCAGTGGCATGATCTCAGTTCACTGCAATTTCCACCTACGGGGTTCAAGGGATTCTCCTACCTCAGCCTCCTGAGTAGCAGGGATTACAGCTGTGTGCCACCACGACTGGCTGATTTTTGTATTTTTAGTAGAGACCGGGTCTTGTCACGTTGGCCAGACTGGTCTTAAACTCTTAACCTCAGGTGATGCACCCACCTCAGCCTCCCAAAGTGCTGGGATTACAGGTGTGAGCCACTGCACCCGGCCACTCACTTTTTTTACAATCAGATTTTTAGTAATGTTCGGACTTAAAGGTGAATGATCTTTGGCTTGAGGATCATAGTTAAGTGATTTTTAAAAGATTCTAAATTTATTTTCTCTAGAATGAAGAATTAGATAAAAAGTATGCTGGTCTTTTGGAAAAAAAATGGACATCTGTTATTAGATTACAAAAGAAGGTAACTAAGTCTTTTTTTCTTTAAAATTAGTTGTATTCACTTATATAAACTTTCTGAAAATAACATTCTGCATTAATTAATAATTGCATCTAATCTTTAAAAAGCAAATAAAAATGCATTTTTTTGTGCTTTATGAAAAGTTTGACCTAGGCTCATCATTGCGGATACATGGTAACTCACATATCTAGAGTTGCTGACTGGTTTGAATCTGCATAGTCCTGGCTTTGAGGAATTGATACTGAAAGAACTCATTTGTGTACTTGGAAAGGACACATGGAGCCATTGTGATTGATGGTGGGAAAAGAGCACTAAAGTCTGCTCTTAGACAAGTCATTTTTATCTCTGAGCTTTTCTTTCTACCTGTAAATACAACAAATAATATTCCAGTCCTAAAATGTGTACTTCATAGGCAAAGTTAGAATATATAAATAACATTGTTGTGAGTTCATCCATATAAAGCTCTTAGAAAAGTGCTTGGCACATAGTAGATGCTCAATACATATTAGCTTTTATTATTAATATTATTATTATCATATGTAATCTGGTTTGGAAAGAACTTACTAAGAGTAGCAGCCTTAGAGGGACCAAGACAAGTTCACTGCCCTTCTCTGATTAGCAGTAGAAGACTCTGTCGCCAGATAGAAATTGAAGTTTTTCTTTGTGTTGAATAGTTAGGGCAATTGTACTGAATTTTTCTGAATTTTTAGTTTTGTCACACAACTTATATTTTGATGCTATATAAAATAAATCATTTTCATTTAACTCTGACAAATGATGTGATTACTGAAATTTTTCACGTATTCTGCATATATAGTTGTAAAATAAAGGCAGTTTTTAAAAGTGTCAATGCTATTTTTATTGAAATCTATATGTAATTACTTGTTTTTAAAGGTTATGGAATTAGAATCAAAGTTAAATGAAGCAAAAGAAGAATTTACGTCAGGTGGACCTCTTGGTCAGAAACGGGACCCAAAAGAGTGGATTCCCCGTCCGCCAGAAAAATATGCATTGAGTGGTCACAGGAGTCCAGTCACTCGAGTCATTTTCCATCCTGTGTTCAGTGTTATGGTCTCTGCTTCAGAGGATGCTACAATTAAGGTAGGTTTTTGTTAAAAGTAGACTTAAAGTTGATAAGGTGAAAAAAATTAAAAGATCCAGAAAATGAGGGCCTATGCAGAGGGGCAGGAGGTACTCTTTGAAATTTAAGTAATTTCGTTTTAAATCTTTTGTTTGTTTGTTTGTTTGTTTGTTTTGTTTTTTGCACTACGGTCTAGCATGTGAATTTGATTCTAAATCTTAAACACAGAATTGGAATAAAATTTTGTTGTTTTTCCTAGAGGCATGCCGCCAGATAAGTATGCTCATGAATTTGAGAAAGTAGGATGTTACTAATTTAGTTTATGTCAGTAGGTCACCTTGTGCTGGAATAATTTTTGTTCTTCAGAGAAGGAAAAGTGTGGGCCTTTAAATAGGGCGCTGTATGTGAAACACTGGTTTAGAAAACTAGTAATTGATGATAGGGTGAATCTGTACTGCAAAAGAATTAAATAGAAGATTCATTTAAATTGGACTCTCCTTAATGTATTTAAAATTGGCTTTCCAAGAGTATGGGAATATAAGAGCTTTTTATTTATAAATTATGTGTTTCTCATTAAAAAATTTTTTTCATAGTAAACGTATATTACATTTTAATGTTGTACTTTTTTAGTTAGAAAAAGTTGTTTTTAAGTTGCCTTTGTTTCAGACACAATAAAATGGCAGTTGTATAAATCATCTATAGAAAGATAAGATAATTGCAGTATAGATAGGTTTAGGTAGGTGTCTATCCTAAGGCTTATTTCAAAGTAAGTTACAGATTTTAAGTTTAATTTATAAAGGTATAACTGAGAAAATGTGAGTAGATTATATATATCATATTAGCAGTCCCACATAAAATGCAGGCATAATTTAAATGTGACTGTACGTAGCCAGTTCTTCAAATTAAACATTGTTTTACAGTGTCTTTTTTTTTTTTGAGACGGAGTTTCACTCATGTTACCCAGGCTGGAGTGCAATGGTGCGATCTCGGCTCACCGCAACCTCCGCCTCCTGGGTTCAGGCAATTCTTCTGCCTCAGCCTCCTGAGTAGCTGGTATTACAGGCACGCACCACCATGCCCAGCTAATTTTTTGTATTTTTAGTAGAGACGGGGTTTCACCATATTGACCAGGATGGTCTCGATCTCTTGACCTCGTGATCCACCCGCCTCGGCCTCCCAAAGTGCTGGGATTACAGGCTTGAGCCACCGCGCCCGGCGTTTTACAGTGTCTTTATATGATTTCTTTAGTTTCTAAATCAACGACTTGCATCATGTGGGCTGGTGATTTAAGAGGGTGGGCTGTAGAGTGATTGTAAGGGAGTCTTAAATTCATATGAGCATCATGGATTTCTATAGGCTAAAGTAATTATATGCCTAATACATTAATATACTACATTTATTTTAATGTAGGTACATGTATTTAGTTTTTTTTTTTTTTTTTTTTTTTTTTTT
>NW_022437076.1:3104239-3130455 GCF_009761245.1 Sapajus apella
CTTGTTACCCAGGCTGGAGTGCAATGGCGCCATCTCGGCTCACTGCAACCTCCGCCTCCTGGGTTCAGGCAATTCTCCTGCCTCAGCCTCCTGAGTAGCTGGGATTACAGGCACGCGCCACCATGCCCAGCTAATTTTTTGTAGTTTTAGTAGAGACGGGGTTTCACCGCATTGACCAGGATGGTCTCGATCTCTTGACCTTGTGATCCACCTGCCTCGGCCTCCCAAAGTGCTGGGATTACAGGCGTGAGCCACCGCGCCCGGCAAATTATTTTTTTTTATGTAGTCTTATGTACTAAAAAACTATACAGCTGCTCTTGTGAGGGTTGGAATAGAGTTAGACATTCTTTAATAGGTGGAAAATCCAGACTTAACTATTGATTTTACAACAGTATTATAAAACAGTATTATATACATAATTATATATAAATTATGTATATAAAATTGTTTATATACATAAACAATTACTATAAATGTACCATCTTAAGATGTATCTATTAAGTCAGATTTAAAATATTACAAATCAGAAGTTTTATAACTTTTTATTTGTAATCATACCACTTACCACAGCAACCAGTTAGAGTCCACCTTTCAACTTAGTCTTTTTATTTTTATTTTTTTCTGGTCATAGGAAACCTCATACCATTTAGTCTTTAAATGTGCATACATGTGGTTGTTTGATTAATGAAAAGTAGTTATGTCTGGTTTTGTTAACTTTTGGCTAGATTTATTTTACAAATACTTTTCTTTGTTTCTAATGAATCATTTTTTGGTAACTTTTTAAGCTGATCATCTTATTTATATAGAGAGGCTTTGTGGGGTAGTTAGTGGTCAGGGACACTGCCTCTGGGTTCAAGTCCTGGCCCTATCACTTACTAGTTAATGTGATTATGGGCAAGTTAACTTTTTGTGGTTATCTTTCTTCATCTGTTAAATGAAGACAATTAATAAATACCTACCTCATAGGGTCTGGGGGAGGATTAAATTATTATTTAGCACATGGAAGCTGCTTAAAACAGTTTTTACTGGCCAGATTCCAGAGGAGCACTCAGTGTCAGCTGTGTATCAGCACCAATAACAAGCTGTCCTCTTTTGGCCCTGTGTTTTTTTGTTTGTTTGTTTTGTTTTTTGTTCTTTGCTTTTTTGAGGTAGAGTCTCACTCATCGCCAAGGCTGGAATGCAGTGACACAATCTCAGCTCATTGCATCTCTGCCACCCAGGTTCAAGTGATTCTCTTGCCTCAGCCTCCTGAGCAGCTGGGATTACAGGTGCCTGCCACCATGCCCAGCTAAGTTTTTTGTAGTTTTAGTAGAGATGGGGTTTCACCGTGTTGGCCAGGCAGGTCTTGAACTCCTGACCTCTTGAGCCACTGCACCCGCCCTGAACTTTTTAAGTTACTTCCAGTCATCTATTATAAATAATGCTCTTCTCTTCATCTTTATACATAAAGCTTTTCATCATAAATTACTTCCTTGAATATTTTATGGAATGAAAAAACTGTTTCTACCTATGCTTTTTCTTCAGTTGTGGTAAAGCTAAGTTTTTGTTTTGTTTTGTTTTGAGACAGTCTCGCTCTTATTGCCCAGGCTGGAGTGCAAATAGTGTGATCTGGGCTTACCTTAACCTCTGCCTCCCATGTTAAAGTTTCTCCTGCCTCAGCCTCCTGAGTAGCTGGGATTACAGGCACCCACCACCATGCCCGGCTAAGTTTTTGTATTTTTAGTAGAGACTGGGTGTTGGTCAGGCTAGTCTCAAACTCCTGACCTCAGGCAATCCACCCGCCTCAGCCTCCCAAAGTCCTGGGATTACAGGCCTGAGCCACCATGCCTGGCCCTCTCAGTTATTTTTAAATGACAACTGCAATAGAATGAGTTTCCAAAATACTCGAAGGAGAACATACAGAAAGTGTTTTGTAATTTTATGACTATCTTGGGCAAAGGGCTTGATACAGTTAAGGCTCAATTTTCTTATTTGCTGGAGAGGTAGATTAAAAATATCTGTTTGGCCAGGTGCTGTGGCTCACGCCTGTAATCCTAGCACTTTGGGAGGTTGAAGCAGGAGGATCACTTGAGTCCAGGAGTTTGAGACCAGCCTGGGCAACAAAGTCCGACCCCATCTCAAATCAGTCAATCAGTCAGCACTTTGGGAGATTGAGGCAGGAAGATCACTTGAATCCAGGAGTTGGAGACCAGCCTTGGCAACAAAGACCCCGTCTCAAATAAATAAATAAATAAATAAGCTATGATATTCTGAAGTGTAAAAGTAATGCATATGTAATCAATGTAACAGAACAATGCCTGGCAGATAGATGGTAAGGGCTTAATAATCTGTTGCTAATATTACAGTTGTTAATAACAGTAAACTAAAATTATCATATTAAATGTCATATATGCAGTAGATGAATAAAACTAGTTTGTTCCTTTTAAAAACATTCAGTTGTCATCAACATTTGAACAATAATTAGTAAAAAAAATTATAGAGGGATGTATATTTAGACCAGTTCATGTCAGTATTTTTAATTACATTATTTAAATTTTTAGAGTGATTTTTCTCATTGTCATTTAGAACCAATTTTTTTTTTTTTTTTTTTTTTTTTTTTAGATGTTCTTTTGCCCAGGCTGGAGTGTAGTGGCGTGATCTCAGCTCACTGCAACCTCTGCCTTCTGGGCTTCAGCAATTCTCTTGCCTCAGCCTTCCGAGTAGCTGAGACTACAGGTGTGTGCCACCACACCTGGCTAATTTTTTGTATTTTTAGTAGAAATGGGATTTCAGCTTGTTGGCCAGGCTGATTTTGAACTCCTAACCTCGGAATGATCCACCCATCTCGGCTTCCCAAAGTGTTGGGATTACAGATGTGAGCCACCACGCCCAGCTAGAAGTAATTTTAACATGAAGAAATAAGAGGTGTAGTGGGAGGATCTGTTGAGCCCAGGAGCTCAAGGCTGCAGTGAGCTATGAAGACTGGGCAATAAAGTGAGACCCTGTCTCTAAAAGATAAATAAATAAACCACAAACAAACTGGAAAATATGTTCAACTAATAAGCAATTGAAAGATTGCCAACTTTTTTTTTTTTTTTGAGACCTTGTATGAAACAAGTTCTCCTTCTGTTGCCTTGGCTGCAGCACAGTGGCACAATCATGGCTCACTGCAGCCTTGACCTCCCCAGACTCAAGCTACCCTCCCATCTCAGCCTCTTCAGTAGCTGAGACTACAGGCATGTGCCACTATGCCCAGCTAATTTTTTATTTTTTGTAGAGATGGAATCTTGCCATATTGCCCAGGTCTCAAACTCCTGAGCTCAAGCAGTCCTCCTGCCTTTGTCTCCCAAAGTGCTAGGATTACAGGTGTGAGCCACTAAGCCTGGCCGGATTACCAACTTTAATATATAACATAAAGAATTCAAACAAATGTGAAAAGCATTAACATCTCAGAAAAATGAACATAGTCCAGGAGCAAACAATTCACAAAAAAAGGTAGTGACAGGCCAGGTGTGGTGGCTCAAGCCTGCAATCCCAGTTCTTTGGGAAGCTGAGGCAGGTGGATTGGATGAGCTCAGGAGTTCAAGACCAGCTTGGGAAACACGATGAAAGCCCGTCTTTGGTAAAATACAAAACAGTTAGCCGGGTGTGGCAGCATGCACCTGTAGTCCTAGCTACTTGGGAGGCCGAGGCAGGAGATTCACTTGAACCTGGGAGGCGGGAGTTACGGCGAGCTGAGATCACACCACTGCACTCCAGCCTGGGCAACACAGCAAGACTACATCTCCAAAAAAAAAGGTAGTAAGGGTAGTAAGACTAATCAATAGTAACAACAGTGCCTCACTACTAACAGCAGCATAAGAAATGAGCACTGAAATTACGGGTATGGGCAGGGCATGGTACTTCATGACTGTAATTCTAGGACTTGGGAGGCCAAGATGAGAGGACTGCTTGAGCTCAGGAGTTCGAGACCAGCCTGGGCAACATAGCAAGTCTCTACTTAAAAAATTAGCTAGGCTTGGTGGTGCACACCTGTAGTCCTAGCTACCCAGGAGGCTGAGGTGGATTGTTTGAGCCTGTGAGTTGGATGCTGCAGTGAGCTATGATTGAGCCACTGTATTGCAGCCTGGGCGACAGAGTGAGACCCTGTCTTAACAACAAAAAAATTGCTATGTATATATGTCAAGTCGTCAAAATATTTTACCTATTAAACAAGAATTCCCAGTGATGATAAGAGTTTGATAAAGTAGGCATTCTCATTACATTTGATAAAGTCTTATGGGAGATCAATTTAACAGGGTATTTGAAGGCTTTAAAAGTTATGCTTTTTGACCCACTAATTCTTTTTCCCCATTGCTGTCTGACCTAAGTATTGTAAAATGAGGACAGAATTTTTTTATATTCAAAGATGTTCCCTGTAGTGTTTTCTATAATAATGATTTAGCCAGCAATAAGAATTCTTTTAAAATTAATATTTCCTACGTTTTTAATGGCACAGAAAAATATTTGTGGTAAGAAGCAGACAGAGGGATGGGCACAGTGGCTCACACCTGTAATTCCAATGACTCAGAAGACCAAGACAGGAGGATCGTTTTGAGGCCAGGAGTTCTAGACCAGCCTGCGCAACATACTGAGGCCCTGTCTCTGGAAAAAAGAAAAAATTAGCTGTTTGTGGTGGTGTGCATCTGTACCCCTAGTTCCTCTGGAGGCTGAGGTGGGAGCATCACTAAAGCCCAGAATTCGAGGTTGCTGTGAGCTGTGATTACATCACTTCACTCCACCATGGGGCCGGGCATTTGGCTCATGCTTGTAATCACAGCACTTTGGGAGGCTGAGGCAAGTGGATCACAAGGTCAGGAGATCAAGATTATCTTGGCCAACATGGTGAAACCCATCTGTACTAAAAATACAAAAATTAGCCAGGCGTGGCCCGCACTTACAGTCCCAGCTACTTGGGAGGCTAATGCAGGATAATTACTTGAAACTAGGAGGTAGAGGTTACAGTGAGCTAAGATTTTGCTATTGCACTGCACTCCAGCCTGGGTGACAGAGTAAGACCCTGTCTCAAAAAAATAAAAAAGAAAGAAAAGAGAATGGAAGAATTTGAGATAAGTGTGGGCAACATACTGAGACCCCATCTCTACAAAATATCAAAAAGTTAGCCAGGCATGGTGGTGCACACCTGTGTAGTCCCAGCTACTCGACAGACTGAGACAGGAAGATCTTTTGAGCCCAGGAATCTGAGGCTACAGTGATCTCTGATCACACCACTGCATTCCAAAATTACCTTTTAAAGATGTGACTGTTCTTTTTATTTTTCTTTTCTTTTCTTTTTTTGAGACAGAATCTCGCTCTGTCACCCAGGCTGTAGTGCTATGGTGCAATCTCAGCTCATTGCATCCTCTGCCACTTGGGCTCAAGCGATTCTCCCACCTCGGCCTCCCGTCCCGATTAGCAGGGACCACAGGCACGCACCACCACTAAGTTTTGTATTTTTAGTAGAGACAGGGTTTTATCGAGTTGGCCAGACTTGTCTCCAACTCCTGACCTCAGGTGAGCCTTGGCCTCCCAAAGTGTTAAGATTACAGGCGTGAGCCACTTCACTTGGCCAAAACCTTATTTTGACATATGTTTTTGTTCATTTACTATTCATGAACAGTTTACATCTTCTGAAATTTTCCTTTGGCCCCTTAGATGTCTGAGTTCTGCTGGTCTCCTAGGATTGAGTATTCATCCGTTGTTCCTCAAATATTATACATACAAGTGCCTGCTGTAGCTCCCTGAAGCTCCTTCCCTTCCCCATCCCCTTCCCCTTCCCTTCCTTTCCCTGTCCACTTCTTCTCCCGCTCCCTCTCCCCCTCCCCTCCCCTGTCTCTTTCTTTACTTTTCTTTTTTTTTTTTTTTTGAAATGAAGTCGTCTCGCTCTTGTTCCTCAGGCTGGAGTGCAATGGTACGATCTTGGCTCACTGCAACCTTCACCTCCGGGGTTCAAGCCATTCTCCTGCGTCAGCCTCCCAAGGAGCGGGGATTATAATTTTTGCATTTTTAGTAGACATGGGGTTTCACCATGTTGGCCAGGCTGGTCTCAAACTCCTGACTTCAGGTGATCCACCCACCTGGGCCTCCCAAAGTGCTGAGATTACAGGTGTGAACCACTGCGCTTGGCCTCCTTTTCTTCCTTCCCCTTAAGTTTCCTTATTTACATGTCTTTCATGCTCTCAGACAGAGAAGGGACTGTCTCTTGTGGCTTTATATACCTAATCACTATTACAGTTAGTTATGTGATAGAAACCTTATAAATGTGGTACTAGAGATAGATTTTAATAATTGCAACATTAGTTTTCTCTGTAGAAAAAACAATTTATACATGAGATATGGTATTTCTAAGATAGTTATCCTTTGTTCCTTGTTGAGTAAATTACTCAATAAGGTGCTAGAGCGGCCTGCTGAGTACAAATGTGAAACAAGGAAGGAGTGATGGAGTTAATGTTAACCAATTTTCTTTTCACTTGACAGGTGTGGGATTATGAGACTGGAGATTTTGAACGAACTCTTAAAGGACATACAGACTCTGTACAGGACATTTCATTTGACCACAGCGGCAAGCTTCTGGCTTCCTGTTCTGCAGATATGACCATTAAACTATGGGATTTTCAGGGCTTTGAATGCATCAGAACCATGCACGGTAAGGGGTAGAGGATAGTACTTTCATAGTAATTTCTATCATGGTACTTCAGAAAGAATATTGTTGCTAACAATGTACAGGCTTCCTTTATTCACTTCTTAATTGTCTGTATTGGTGGAAAATTATATAATATAGATAGTCCAGGGATAAGCCACAGTAGTTGAGAGTTGTTTCTGTTATGAGCTTTTAAGTATGTCTTAGTACTTTACATAAAATATTTGTATGAGTATTTTTTGGTAAGAAAAACTGCCAGGTCATTTATCTGTATTTGATTTAAAAATGGTTTTTTGGCCGGTTGCAGTGGCTCATGCTTGTAATCCCAGCACTTTGGGAGGCTGAGGCAGTTGGATTACCTGATGTCAGGAGTTCCAAGACCAGCCTGGCCAACATGGTGAAACCCTGTCTCTACTAAAAATACAAAAATAACCCCATCTCTACTGAAGATACAAAAATTAGCCAGGTGTGGTGGCGCACACCTGTAATCCCAGCTACTTGGGAGGCTGAGGCAGGAAAATCACTTGAACCTGGGAGGTGGAGGTTGCAGTGAGCTGAGATTACGTCATCACACTCCAGCCTGGGCAACAGAGTGAGACTTTGACTCAAAAATGGTTTTGTTTGTTTTTAAATTTTTCTTAATTGGGAAACAAGTCCAAAGAGAGTAGGTACAGTATAGGGAAAACTGGAACCCAGATTCTCTGGCTCACTTAAATGAATGATGGTACATATCCCGTGCCCTCATTCATTGTTGTTTCCCGGGTCTTATTGTGGGAACTGTTTGCTGAGGCAGTGTGGTTTGTGGAAAGAATATATTTGCTTTGGAGTTAGATACCTGGGTTCAAATTTCTACCTGACTACTTTCTGGTATTAGCAAATTTAAACCTCTTTCATCTGCGAAACAGAGGTAATAATCCCAAAGTTACAGAGTTGTCATGAGGATAAAATGAAGTCGTATAGGTAAGTCCTCTTGGTGTAGTACCTGCCACACGGAAGATACTCATTACATGGGGATTTTTGTTGTTTCTTTAAACATGATGACATTTGAATGTTGGGATTTCGTACAAGGAACATGTACAGATTATTCGTGATGTTAACACATGAGTAAACTATGTTTTACCTGGGGGGCATAATTTGAAGCCTGTGTTTCCCCTTTGCCCCCAAATTAAATGCATTTGGGTAGTTTATAATTACAGGGATTCCATGCATGAACTCTTTTTTTTTTTTTTTTCTTTTGAGACAGAGTCTTGCTCTTCACCAGGCTGGAGTGTAGTGATGCAATCTCAGCTCACTGCAGCCTCCGCCTCCCACATTCAAGCAAGTCCTCTGCCTCAGCCTTCCAAGTAGCTGGGATTACAGGTGTGCGCCACCATGCCTGGCTAATTTTTTTTTTTTTTTTTAGTAGAGATGAGTAGAGATGATGTCCATGTTGTTGGCCAGGACGATCTCAAACTCCTGACCTCGTGATCCACCCACCTCGGCCTCCCAAAGTGCTGGGATTACAGGCGTGAACCACCTCACTCAGCCCACCACCATTTTAAACAGAGAACCAATTCCCCATTTTTCTTATCCATTCTCTTTAGCTTTGTTGGTCTTACTATATATATAAATATATATACTTATATATATATTAGATATATATTCTATATTTGATGAATATAGATATACATTATATATATATTAGAATATATATATTAGAATATCAACCTAGAGGCTAGGCGCAGTGACTCATGCCATAATCTCAGCACTTTGAGAGGCTAAGGCAGGAGGGATTGCTTGAGGACAGGAGTTCGAGTCCACCGTGGGCAAAATGTGGAGACCTTGTCTCTATAAAAAACTAAAAAGTTAGCCCGGTGTGGTGGTGTACACCTGGGTGTTTCCAGCTCCCCAACAGGCTGAGGCGAGAAGAGCTTTTGAGCCCAGGAATTCAAGGCTACAGTGAGCTATGATTGTGCCACTGTACTCCAGCCTGGGTGACAGAGCAAGTCTTTGACACACACACACACGCACACAAAATGAAATTTTTTGCTTTCCTAGTGTTCATATGTAAACATTCAGACTCACTGAGGTAAATATATGAATATATTCAAATGTTGATAAGGAAAGTTAATTCTTATTAATATCTTATTATAGTCAAAAAGTTGACTATTTCCTTATGGATTGTTTTTATTGATTTTTTAACTTTATTGTGTAAATCCAGGTTTCTTGTCAAACTTGTATAAAACCCAGAGTATTTAGAAGTTGCTTTGACATAGAGAAAGCCCATGGTAAAATCTCATGGTGAATTGATGTTTAAATTGCTCTTGGTGGTGTACTACTTAATAATATATTGTTGTGTTGTGTGTTTTAGGCCATGACCACAATGTTTCTTCAGTAGCCATCATGCCCAATGGAGATCATATAGTGTCTGCCTCAAGGGATAAAACTATAAAAATGTGGGAAGTGCA
This sequence comes from Sapajus apella, assembly GCF_009761245.1. NCBI lineage: Eukaryota > Metazoa > Chordata > Mammalia > Primates > Cebidae > Sapajus > Sapajus apella. The sequence continues at coordinate 3,113,345 of NW_022437076.1, forward strand.
AACTGGGTAAGTAAGTTCAATTGAAAAGGCATCAGCAGCTGAGGTGGGTGGATCAGCAGAGGTCAGGAGTTCAAGACCAGCCTGGCCAATGTGGCAAAACCCAGTCTCTACTAAAAATACAAAAATTAGCCGGGCATGGTGGCGGGCACCTATAATCCCCACTATTTGGGAGGTTGAGGCAGAAGAATTGCTTGAAATGGGAAGTGGAGGTTGCGTCGAGCGGAGATCCTGCCACTGCACTCCAGCCTGGGTGAGACTCTGTCTCAAAGAAAAAGAAAAGACATCAATTTAAAGACATATTTCTTAAAAAAAAAAAAAAATTGTGTTTTGGGTGTTTCAGTCATTTCAATTTTAACCCAGGGTGATCATTATGACAGTTATATTAAATATACCTTAAAACTAAATTTGATCTCTACATGTCTCCCATAAAGAAACACAGAGACTTTGTAAGGAGAGACTCTATGTCCTTGAGGGACATTTCTATGTAATGGCTATTTCCTCTGTGGTCTTTTAGTTGATCTCTCTGTGAGTTTAAATTAAAATGTAAATAACCATTGTGCTGGTATACCTCTGTTAGGCCGAATATCGTTGTGTGTAGAATTACACTTGATTTTTGTAATACAGACTTACTAGTTTTACTCAGATTAGTAGAGCATAGCTTTTTTTCCCAGTGTGGCTAGAAGTATTTTTAAGTATTTGTTTAGTTTTGAAAGATCTTAGCCATATTTTACGTTCTAGATGTTGATTTTGTTAGCTCCTTAGTGATACGCCTATTAGCTTATTGTTCCCATTTGAATTAACCGGGATTGTACATTTATTCTGTCGATCTGCATCTCTAACTTGATACCATTCTCTTCATCCCAGTACATAGCTATTTTTGTATCGCTTCTGGGAAGTATCCTGATGATTGTCATTCACAATGTAAATTATTATTTATATTGACAGCTACTGTGTGAAGACATTCACAGGACACAGAGAGTGGGTACGTATGGTACGACCAAATCAAGATGGCACTCTGATAGCCAGCTGTTCCAATGACCAGACTGTCCGTGTATGGGTCGTAGCAACAAAGGAATGCAAGGCTGAGCTCCGAGAACATGAGCATGTGGTAGAATGCATTTCCTGGGCTCCAGAAAGCTCATACTCTTCGATCTCTGAAGCAACAGGATCTGAGGTATGGTATATTTAAACATGTCTTTGTGATTTTATTGTTGATATGGTAAAACCTTAGATAACTTTTCTGATTCCCAGTTTCAGGGCTGTTGATGCATTTAAAAATCTGCATCCCAAAATTCTGATTCTTTAAATTCTCTACTCAAAGCTTGCAAATGTGTTTACTTATTTAGCCAGTGATTATTATTGCTGTCAGCCTAACCTTGATTTCATATATGATGGACATTCTCCTAAAGAATAAAAATTTATCAGAAAAACCATTGTTATGAGAGCATCTCAATGTAAAACCAGACTTGAGGAAGAGGTTAAAGTTATCTGTTGGAAGAATAGCCTTCATTAATGAACATAATCATTTTATTTATAAATTTATGGTAAAATGTAGTTCAGTATTTATTTTTTTAAAATTAATCCCAGATGTGATCGTATAAACGTTTATTTAAATGAAGACTGTTTCATATGGAGGCCTCTGTTCTTGATCATTTAAAAGTACTAGCTAAGTCTGGAGTTTTAACACATTTCTTTGTGATTCTTAGTTTGTGCTCTTTATGATTTTGGTCTTCATGATAAATACCTTAAACATAAATTACCTACAAGGTGCAATGGCACATGCCCATAGTCCCAGCTACTTAGGAGGCTCAGGCAAGAGGATCACTTATGCCCAGAAGTTCAGGTTCAGCCTGGGCAAACATAGCAAGACCCCTGTCTCTAATAAATTAATGAAAATTGTCTAAAAGGTGTTTGTCTGTCTGTTTTTGAGATAGCGTCTCACTCTGTTGACCAGGTTGGAAATACAATGGCGTGATCTTGGCTCACTGCAACCTCCACTTCCTGGGCTCAAGTGATTTTCCTGCCTCAGCTTCTTGAGTAAGCTGGGACCACATGCATGTGCCACCATGCCAGCTAATTTTTATATTGTTAGAAACAAGATTTTGCCATATTGGCCAGGGTGGTCTCTTGTGAGTTCTCTTTACTTTGGTTGGCCCATTGCATTTTCAGATTCTGTTTACTACCCTTTGGTGGTGGTTACATGCTGTGTGTCACAAATTTGATTCTGACGAGGTGCGATGGCTCACGCCGGTAATCCCAGCACTTTGTGAAGTCAAGGCAGGAGGATCACTTGAGCCCAGGAGTTTGAGCAACATAGCGAGACCCCTGTCTCTACAGAAAATGTTTTTTTAAAAAACTCACCACTATACTAATGAGGAAAAAAATTTTCAAAAATTTAGCCAGATGTGGTACACTCCTGTAGTCCCAGCCACTTGGGAGACTGAGGCAGGAAAATGGCTTGATCCCAGGAGTTCAAAGCTGCAGTGAGCTATGATTGTGCCACTGCACTCCAGCCTGAGTGACAGAATGAGACCCTGTCTTGAAGTAAGTAAATATTCCCTAATTCAGATCAATAAATAAGTAAATTTGATTCTGGTTGCATTTATAAAAGCTAAATTAAATAGTGACTACAGAAATCTTGAAAAGTAAATTATGAAATACCAATTTACTTGCTTCTGTTGGTATTATGAAAACTAAGTCCTAGCCTAAATACAGATTTTCTGTTTGTATATTATCTGAGCCTTTTCTATATAGCCTAAATACAGTGTGAAAGGCTTGTGTATTTCAGCAGATAAAAACAAATTGGGCCGGGTGTGGTGGCTCACACCTCTAATCCGAGCACTTTGGGAGGCCCAGTAGAGTAGATTACCTGAGATCAGGAGTTTGAGACCAGCCTGGCCAACATGGCGAAACCACATGTCTACTAAAAATACAAAATTTAGCCGGTTGTGGCGGCGTACGCCTGTAATCACAGGTACTTGGGAGGCTGAGGCAGGAGATTCACTTGAACCCAGGAGGGGGAGGTTGCAGTGAGCCAAGATTGCACCATTACGTTCCAGCTTGGGCGACAGAGTGAGACTCCATCTGAAACAAAACAACCAACCAACCAACTTGCAACAAAATTTGAAATATAGATCATTATCTTAGAAGCCATTAAAGTCCTTACCTAACTTCTTGTATAGGAAACTTAATTTTTATTGTTTTCTGTAGACTAAAAAAAGCGGTAAACCTGGGCCATTCTTGCTGTCTGGATCCAGAGACAAGACTATTAAGATGTGGGATGTCAGTACTGGCATGTGCCTTATGACCCTCGTAAGTTTGCGTCAGCTTACCATTTCTTTTGCATCTTCACTGTTTCTACCTTTTGGATTAATGCTTTGTGATATCTTATTCAATAATTTGAATTATTCTGGTCTTTAAAATAACTTCTCTGTAAAGATAGTTTTCTTTTAATTTTGTGGTTGTTAGAGTGATGTAAAGTTGCTTCTCTAGAATGTATGTTCTAGAAAGAATCTGTAGAGCCCGTGTTTGAGGGGGAGATGCTGCTAGCTCACTTTATCTGTAAAAATTGATATCTAGCATGGAGAAGCAGCAGCATTCTTAGAGTTCTGTTTGCTGTTGAAGTTATCGTTTCTCTGTTTCACTTAATTTGTATGACTCCTTTTAACCGTTACACCTCCTTGCTCACGTGATCTAGTTTATTTGGCTTATTTAAGAGCAACCGTATTTCCATATAAAGATACGTCAATACTGGTAAAGGATTGTGGACATTCCTGTGTGCCTAAAGGAGTTACAAGGAGATCTGTGGCTGTTCATTCAGTAGTAGTTTGTATAACTTGGCATCCACATTTGTTTAGAGATTGTTTTAGGTGCTGACCATACCTTGAAATGATTGTCTCTCTGTAGGATATGACAGACACATATGGAAGTATCTTCAAGAATTGATTAGAAAGTGAAACTCCTCTGGTAGTATTCTGAGCTGAGTTCAGCTTTACTGTGTTGCTATTAAGAAAAGATGATATATAATTAAAGCAGGGCGGACGCAGTGGCTGACGCCTGTAATCCCAGCACTTTGGGAGGCTGAGGTGGGTGGATCAACTGAGGTCAGGAGTTTAGGACCAGCCTGGGCCAACATAGTGAAACCCCGTGTCTGCTAAAATTATAAAAATTAGCTGGGCATGGTGGTGCACGTCTATAATCCCAAGTGCTCAGGAGGCTGAAGCTCGAGAATCACTTGCACCTGAGAGAGGGAGGTTGCAGTGAGCCAAGATCGCAGCATGGCACTCCAGCCTGGGCCATAAAGACTCGGTTGGGGTGTGGGGGAAGCATACTCTTGGCCAGGCACCCTGGCTCACACCTGTAATCCCAGGACTTTGGGAGGCCAAGGCAATAGGACCCCAGGAGTTTGAGACCAGCCTGGGCAACATAACAAGGCCCTGTCTCTACCAAAATAAAAATTTGAAAATTAGTTGTGTGTTAATGGTACGTGCCTGTAGTCCTAGCTGTTTGGGAGGCTAAGGCAAAAGGATTGCTTGAACCCAGAAATTTGAGGCTTCAGTGAGCTGTGATGATGTTATTATTCACTCCAGCCTGGGCAACAGAGGGAGATGCTATCTCTTTAAAACCAAAATTTTCTGCAGTGCTTTGCTGTGTGTGCACTATCCAGCATGGTAGCACTAGCCACATGCAGCTGTTACATCTCGAAATGTGGCTAGTGAGACCGAAAAGCTGAATTGTTGGTTGTATATAATCTTAAATATTATATATTTAAGTTGGCATACATGAATAGTAGCTACCATGTTCAACTGTGCAGTTCTAAGCTTTTTTCTTAAATTAGTATGTAGATGAATGTGATATTTTTTATTAAAATATCATACCCCTTAAGGTAGCTTTGTAGCAAACCTTTAATTTAGAAAGTATGTGATCCTCGCTCATGTTGTTAAACACTCTTCTACATTGATCTGCAGACAGTGCTTTGTGAACATCTTTGTTAACTAAATCTCTGGCCACGTCTTTAAGGATAAATTGCAGCCGGGCGTGGTGGCTCATGCCTGTAATCCTAGCACTTTGGGAGGCTGAGGTGGGTGGATCACCTGAGGTCAGGAGTTCAAAACCAGTCTGGCCATCATGGTGAAACCCCATCTTTAATCTTTAAAAAAAAAAAAAAAAAAGGATAAATTACAAGAACGGAACTGCTTCGATGGGAAATATGGATGGATGGGTGGGTGGGTGGATAGATGGATATGTAGTGAGTGGCTATATATCCTACACCTAGTTACCATTTACTAGTTTTCCTTCATGTGTGTGTGTTATATTTTGGTGAATCATTTCAGAGTTCCTTGGAGACATCATAACACTTTACCCCCAAGTATTTTGGCATGAACCACCTAAGAACAAGGGTATATAAATAAATAACCACAATAAAATTAATCACACTCAAGAAATTTACCACTGATACACTACATATTCTGATTTGTTCTGTTGTTCCCATAATATAATGCCCCCTGTAACTTCTTTTTAACCCTCGTCCAGAACCAGAATCTACATGATATTCGCTGGTCATGTCTTCTGAGGTTCCAGTTTCCTTTAATCTAGAATTCCCTAGACTTTTATTTTCTTTTTGTCTTTTGATGTTTTTGGTATGTATACTTTTATTGTACTATTAAATAGATGCTGTTTAAACATTTTTATCCTTTTACTGAGTCAAATAACTTTTTTGTTTTTAAGGTGGGTCATGATAACTGGGTACGTGGAGTTCTGTTCCATTCTGGGGGGAAGTTTATTTTGAGTTGTGCTGATGACAAGACCCTACGCGTATGGGATTACAAGAACAAGCGATGCATGAAGACCCTCAATGCGCATGAACACTTTGTTACCTCCTTGGGTACGTACGCCTCGTGAGGTCTCTGAACATTAGATTTTGGAGTGCCAGACATAACAAAGTTTTACATAATCATGTGGACTTTGCCAGGTAAGAAATGACCGTGTGCTTTCAGGGCAGAATAGAGATGGCAAATTAAAACTCTCTGGATTCCTCGAATTTGTTTTAAACTCTCCTTTCCTTAACTCTTTCCATTGTTAGCTTTATAATAAAAACATTACTTTCTCCACTGCACAACCTTGTTTTGGAAACTAGAATTTGTGAAGAGGATACTTACCACTCTGATGGGTAATTTTTCTCCCCTATTAGTTTGTTTCTCAAACAAAATCTTCCTCAGTCTTTCCCTCTGGCAGGTGTATATTATCATGTACTAGAAACTCAGACAATTGTATTTAATTTTAGTAAGCATCCTCACTATCATCTGGACTTGATGTAGAATTTAAGGTAGTGAATACAGTCAAGAATAATAAACACACTGAAGTATAATGGACCAAAGCCGTGGTAAGATCAGCCGACGCCTCCCGCACAGGATTGTTTCAAGGATTAGGCATGAATATAGAGCATTTCTGTTGTGCCTGGAACGTAGTAAATGCATATGGTGAGACTATTGTTAGATTTGAGGCCTGCTGTCCTTTTCGTCTGAGCTACTCAGGAGGCTGAGGCTGGAGGATTGCTTGAGTCCAGGAATTCTGGGTTACAGTGTGCTGTGCTGAGTAGATGTCTGCACTAAGTTCAGCATCAGTATGGTGACCTCCTGGGAACAGGAGGCTAAGGAGGGGTGAACTGGCTCAGGTCAGAAACAAGAGCAGGTCAAAACTCCTCTGCTCATCAGTAATGGGATTGCACCTGTGAACAGCCACAGCACTCCAGCCTGGGCCACATAGTGAGACCCTGCCTCTAAAAAAAAAAAATTGAGCCCCATTTTGGATGGGCCAAACAGGTATAGGCATTTTTGTTGAGATGTTAATACAGGATTTGATCGTTGAGTGTCAAATTTCCTAACCAAATTGGCAAACTAGATACCTTCTTGGGGTGTAGGTATGTTAGAGAAACATGAAAAGTCTTGGCATTTGGACTTTCTTATTTTATGGGTTATTAAAAATTTTATCTGGTTCAGTGTGATGGAGGGTGGGAGCTGGGCAGGGTCTTGCCCTGTCAGCCAGGCTGGAGTGCAGTGGTGCACCATGGCTCACTGCTGCTTCGACCTCAGCCAGGCTGGTGTGCAGTGGTGCACTATGACTCACTGCTGCTTCGACTTCAGCCAGCCTGGAGTGCAGTGGTGCACCATGGCTCACTGCTGCTTCAACTTCCAGCTCAAACCGTTCTCCTGCCTCAGTCTCCCAAGTATCTGGGACTATAGGCACAGACTACCATGCCCAGCTAATTTTTTTTTTTTTTTAATTTTGTATTTTGTAGAGAGAGGGGGTCTCACTATTTTGTCGCCCAGGCTTACGTGTGATTTTTAAATAAGCCGTCTCTTTTTCTTTCAGATTTCCACAAGACGGCACCCTATGTGGTCACTGGCAGCGTAGATCAAACAGTAAAAGTGTGGGAGTGCCGTTGATTGCGTCTCCTTTGGCCCCTCCTCCCTCTTTTCCTCTGGATGCACTCTGATGATACCATGGTTACCCCATTGAGCTCTGTTTAAATAAATATTGTCCTTTCATGTAAATTATTCTGGATGTAGATTGAGCTTATTAAATGTTACACACAAAGTATTCATGCATGGTGAATCCAAACTGTATACTGTAAATTTACATACGTTGTCTAGAAGTACCATAGGGGTTTAAAAACCTGGGCTGGCATTGCTCACACCAGGCCTAAGAAGGCAGAAGTTGAATAAATTGAACTAGGGCACTAAACTGAATAGTTGACAGTGTCATTTTATGTTGGATTATTAATTCCTGTTTTTCTTTCTGCTATCTGTTGGTGCCTGACTTGATGGCCTCATTTGGGGAAAAGTGGTGGTTTTTAGGGCTTTTTCTGAAATGTGTATCTATGTAACATCACTTAAGTGTGCTTAATAAATCTTCTTTAAGGATGTTAGATAATAAGGCTACAATTGAAAATCTTCTGAAGCATTCATGTAATTAATGGGGATTACACATTGGAATTTTTGTCATGACACATTTGCCAAATCAATAGGCTAATTTGTTTTGGCAGCCTATCAAGCAAAGGCTAGTGGTATATTTATGTAAGAAAATGACTGTAAATCACAAGAAAAGTTCAGCAGCTAATAGCAACTCATTTATTTCATTTTGGTCTTAATGCTTTGTAAACCGGGTAAAAAATACTATCATACTCTAAGCTTCTATTTTCCACACTAGACATACTTCTAGTTGTATTCTCCATACTATTAGACTGTGTAGTGATGTGACTTCCAAATAGAATTTAATCTTCCCATTGAGTGTGTCATGGTACAAATCACTGTTTGTTTTTGGTGTTTTTTAGGGATGTGCAATGTGCATTGCATAATGACAGAGAAATATTGAGAAGGTTCTGTGTGCCCGTCTGAAAGGAGTGGGGAGGAATACAGCAGTTTGTTTTTTCAACATGAATCTGATATTGATTTAAACTGTTTCACTTACAAGTTTTAAAAAAATGACAGGGTTTAATGGAGCGTGCATAAAAAATGTACTGTTTTCACCTTTTGTTTATATGTAAATGTTTATGGTCTATGGGCCTATCTGTAAGTGGATAAGTAATCTACATGTGTAAATCACACACATCAGCCTCCACGTCCTTAGTCCTCGGTTTTTGAAGAAGTGCTAAAACGGACAAGTAGAATAAATCTTGCTGTGAAATGCCATGCTTTAGAACAAACCCTTTTGATCCTAATGCTTCTGAAAACTAGATCTGACTCTGGGGATTTTTTTCCAGCTGAAGGAAAATCACTTCCGTTATTTCCCCTTCTAATTTAGCCACTCGACATTTTACACATCCCAGATATATTGTACATTTTAACCCAAAGTTACAAGTAGGTTTAAGAGAATTTTTACCCATGACTTTTGGGGCACTATTCCACTGTCAATTATTAATAAGGAATTCCATTGCTTAGCTAACCAACAGGTTTTCTTCTTTTTCCCCAAGAAGGTTATTTGAAAAGTTAACAGAACAATAACAGTGACAGTTTAACAGAGATAAAATTCTGAATTGCATTTTATTCATTTGTGTACTATGTGATTTTTAACATGTCCCCTTTAGTATTTAATGGAAATTTTGTTCAGCGAGAGAGAAAGGGTGAGAGTTAGTGTCCTGTAGATACGCACAGAGACTAGGCCGCGTAGTAACCAGAAGCAGCTTTATGTCTAGCTTGTGTCTTTTCGTTTGTTTGCTTGTTTTTAGATTCCTGAGAGATGTCTCTGGAAGGGAAAGTTTTGAGAACTAATGGCTATTTTTGAGGACAAAAATTACATCTTCAGCTAATTCCTTAAATACATACAGTAGGTTAATTTTCAGGACAATATTGCCTCACAACCCTGCTTACATTAAGTCTTTTTCCCCTTAGCTCTTCTGACTGGATTTTTCTACAAAAACTATGGAAAATGTCTTTGTTCTTGTTTGCTGCTATTTTCTGTCCTATTTTGAGAAATATAAATACATAGAAATGGTGCATCTTAACATTTGTTTGTACATGTATAAATGTCTTGTATTTTAATTCATTTTTAGCATGAATTGTTTAAGGGTAAGCCACAACATCTAGAAATCACTCATAGATACTGAACCATAAAGGAAAAATGGTACCGATGTAGGAGGAAGCAAGCGTTTCTTCCCCTGCAGCACACAGTGACTTGCGTTGGCAGAGGAGGAGGAAACGATTAAACAAAGTTATCCTTACTTGGGAGATTGCCACAGCCTGCTGCTGAGTTGAGTTACCAGACATCCTCCATGTGAGAAGCAGCGAACATTGAATCTCAGGGATGGCCCACAACTGGGTCCACATGTCACGAGCCCTGTTTAATACCGAAGGGGTGGGGGAGAGCAATCCGTCTACAACCTGGAATCAGATTTGCAAAGGTTTCCTGCACTGCTGTCTGGCACTGTCCTGTTGATGCCCTTTCTGACTGTGTTCTGTTTTCTCTGTCTGCTGTCTAACCCTGTGCCTTGCCTGGGATAAGGACAATGATGAGGTTACTGGTTTGGATTGTAAGTAGAGGACTTTTATTATTTGGTTTAGAGGTTCACTGCTGCTTTGTCACTTTCTCAATCAAATTGGCCACTTATTTAAGAAATAAAAAGCTGGTAGAATTGCATCCTCAGATGATTGACTGTGTGTGTGTGTGAAAACAGACATTCCAGTGCCACCCAAATACAACGTGCCCAAGAAACCTTGGCTGTGCTATTAAGAGTGCCAGCCAGGGAAGCTGGTTTAGACATCGTGCGGGGACGAGTTGCCTGTTGACGCGGCATCTTGCACTTTAGGAGACTAAGACCGTCCTGGTTCGTCTATGTGTGGTGTGACCAATGGTGTGCCCAGAGCACTCCTCAGAATCACTCGTGTTAGCCAGTCGTCCCAGGCTGGGGAGCACTCGCTGTAGTCTTTGGAAGCTTTGGCTTTAGATTTACCAAGCCCCACCTCCCCACCGCCAGTGCCCTGCTCTCCCGTTTGCCTCTTTCTGTTTCTGTGTGAACTTCCCCGTGATACCACTCGTTAGATTTTCTTTAAACTTATTTAAAGAAAAACTATTTAAAAGTAAAGGATATTTTGTTCACATTGGTGGCTTGATAATCCTTAAGCAACTGAAGTTAAAATTGTTGAAGGAAAAGGCACTTAAAATGGTTACTCTTTCTTGTCCAGCTGTATATAAGTCCAATGTGTTCATTAATCTAGATGACTCAAAGAAGAATCTCCTGGTAGAGAAGCAACATGTACAGAACTGGTGGAAAAAGGTTTTGGATTTTTTTTTCCAGTGGAGTGGGGGGGAGGGCAAGCTGGATTTACAGGTCATGGCTGGACTGAATGGGCCTTTTTATCTTCCCGCTGTATCATGGAAGTAGCTGCTTTCTTGTCCAGCCCGTCCTTCAGGCATCCCTAAAGCTCATTCTGAAGACGCTAGAGACAAACACAAACTCTTGGAGTTCAAGCTGATCCCGACACTGACACGAAGGCAAGCCTTGATTTCGTATGAACGTTGCAGAGGTGGTAATTGAGAAAACAGTTCCCCAGATTGTAAGAGTTCACTGAAGATATTGACACAATTTTAAAAAAATCAGTAAAGGAATGTATATAATATTGCTCTTGTGTTTTACAGTAAGATTTGTTGCTCTCAGACTGTGTAAAACAAAATTTATTCATGTTTTCTGCATATTAAAAAATCTTATTGTACCAATTGGTAAACTATTAAATGCCTATAAAACTAGATGTGATTTTTTTTTTTTTTTTTTTTTTTTGGATGTTCCTTTGCACAGGTGAAATCCTGATAGAAAATAGGGCTGTGTAGCGCCTGTCAGAGTGTGGCACGAACTGGTGTCAGGGTGGCAGGGCCTGATGGGCTGCACCCGAAGTGGCTTTGCTGTCCTCTTCCCCCAGGTGGAGGAGGAGTGCCTCAGTGTGGGCCCATGCTACGGTGGGCATCTGCGGCGCAGGCCAGCTCTCCTCCACCAACCAGCAGCCCCAATTCTGCCAGAGAGCCAAAGCCAGGATGGCCGCTTCCAGGCCAAAGACGACTGTTGGGGTCAGAGTCTACAGATAAGGGGCCCTCCCCGTCTGCTCTGTTAGTGAGTGAGCCTCTTACCCTGCTTAGTGGTCTTGGATTCATGAAGATTCCTTAATATTGTTACCAGATTTGGTTGAAACGTACCAAAATAAGCACCAGAACAAAAGTGTTCATTTTTATCTTAGAAACGCCAGCGCTCTGCCCTTCCTACATGGCCGTGTCTTGTTTGTAGTGTATTCAGGGCCCACCTCCCCCTGCCCCGAGATTCCCAGCCTGCCTTTGTGTATAAAGGACGGTTTGGTGATGTGCTGGCTTTTTTCTTACAGCCCAGCTGCTTTCTGGCCTCCTATTGGGAGTAGTAGCAAAAAGAAATCGGGGCTGTGTGTGGTGGCTCATGCCTGTCATCCCAGCACTTTGGGAGGCCGAGGCTGGCGGGTCGCCTGAACTCAGGAGTTTGAGGCCAGCCTGGGCAACGTGGTGAAACCCCATCTCTACTAAAAATACAAAAAATTAGCCGGGCGTGGTGGCGGGCGCCTGTGATCCCAGCTATTTGGGAGGCGGCGGCAGGAGAATAGCTTGAACCCGAGAGGCGGACGTTGCAGCGAGCCGGGATTGCACCACTGTTCTCTAGCCTGGGCAATAGAGTGAGACTCTGTCACAAAAAAAGAAATTGGTCTGAAGTTAGTCTCCTGCACTTGTGCAGCGTTTCCATTTCCTTGCAAGACTTCTCTTCCAGGCTGAGATCCAGATGACAGGGCCCCAGGGGCAGAGTTCCAGTGTTAGTATCACTGTCCCGAAGTGCCATTAGCTACTCAAAACCTGGCAAGTAACTTGATGGCAGGTAACAGCATCCAACCTTCTTCCAGGAGTCATGACTGTGTATGGCCTTTGATGTGTGTGATGTGTGTGTTGGGGGAGGTACCTGGCTGTGGCACCTCTGTCTTCCCTGCCTCGTCTGGTGAAACCTGACTTACGTGCAGACAGTTCTTAACTGCTGACATACCAGAAGCTCTAGGACAGTGATCCTTAAAGTGTGTTCCCTGGGTAAGCAGCAGCAGCATCACCAGGGAACTTGTTAGAGATGCAGGTCATAGGCCTCGCCTCTGACCCCCAAATCAAAAAGGTGCAGCTTGCTTGCTTGCTTGCTTGATTTAAAATCTATTTAGCAATGACTCTGAGGTAGGCTCAGGTTTGAGAACCACTGGGCAAAATGATTCAACTTATCATGAAAGAAACATGGGCACAACACTGGTCCCCTGGCCCCACAGCTGAGGTTTGGATCCAGACCTTTCCTTTCATCCTCACTTATTTTTTGAGATGGAGTCTCGTTGTCACCCAGGCTGGAGTGCAATGGCACGGTCCCGGTTCACTGCAACCTCCGCCTCCCAAGTTGAAGCGATTTTCCTGCCTCAGCCTCCCAACTAGCCGGGACTACAGGTGTGTGCCACCACACCCAGCTAATTTTTGTATTTTTTATTTTCTGTCGCCCAGGCTGGAGTGCAGTGGCACAGTCCCGGCTCACTGCAACCTCTGCCTCCCTGGTTCAAGTGAGTCTCCTGCCTCAGCCTCTCAAGTAGCTGGGATTGCAGGTGCCCACCACCACACCTGGCTAATTTTTGTAATTTTAGTAGAGATCGGGTTTCACCAAGTTGGCCAGGCTGGTTTCGAACTGCTGACCTCAGGTGATCCGCCAGCCTCGGCCTCCCAAAGTGCTGGGATTACAAGCATGAGCCACTGCGCCCGGCCCAGGATCACACTGTTGAAACCTGTCACCCAAAAGAAGTGAAGGAGAAAGTGGATTTCACACCTAGAGCCTCCATTTGCTTTATGAAAACAGCCCCTAGTCATTTGGGTCAAAAGCTGTCTGAGGGCGCTAATACGCTGAAAGCATCAGCTGGGAAGTACAGGCCTCTCAGGTGACAGGCACAATGGTAATTAAACACGGTCCTTTCTCAGCTTCTCTGGAGGCCGTATTTTGAGAGGTGCATGAACTGTGTGACCCCAGTTCATGGCACTCAGGAGAGAGGAAAGCATTTAGCACACACCAGTGAGACTGCAGAGGAAGCTGTGATGGGGATGGTGGTGGGGGTGGGGCTGGGGCTGGTGGGGTGCACATGAGGCCTCTGTAGCAGGGCACTCATACGTGACTGTCCCTGGGTGTTACCTAAAACCTCCAGGTCAGAAGCGTGTTTTCTCCAGTTGGCTCAGGAAAACTAACAGACTTAGGGTTGGAATATTTTTCTTTTTAGAATTTCCATGATCTCTGAGCATCCCAAAAGGCATTTGTTCCCGGTGAGGCCGAGGGATGGCAAGCAGTGGCCAGCAGTTGCCCTGGGCATTGAACTTCCCTCTAGAGAGAGGCCACCTCCACATGCCCCTCACATCGCAGGCTCTGCCCCTCCAGTTCACCTGGCTCTCAGGTCTCTAAAGCCTGCCTGTGTCTCGCCTCTGAGGAGTGCTGCCCACCTTCCTACCTTGAGTGAAGGGACGTGGGTAGGCGCCTAACCAAGGTGTCCAGTGACCTCATGGGTCCAGCATGCACAGGGCCTGGCCTCACAGCCTAGCCCCCCTCCCCACCTGGCCTTCACTGCATATTTTTCTGTGCCCAATGACAGGTGACATTCGCCTGTGGGACACCGTAGACTGGCAGCTGGGTGAATTCCAGCTCAGTGCCTGTGACTCCACCCCCTCAACTGCAAGCATGACCTTGAACTTGACCTCATATCTATTCCTCTCCCGGTAATTCCTGGCAGCCCTCACCATCCACCCAGACCCGGTTACAGAACACACAGGTGAGGCTGGGCTGCAGGTTTCAAAAACTCACTTTATTCCAATGTGAAATGAAGACGTGATGGTTTAAAAACAAGAAAAAGTTCTTGCTCAGCAGTGGGGATGGTTTGCTCGCTCATGCCACCCCCTTTGAAACAAGTGTCTGGATAGGCCACACCCACAAGCAGCTCTCTGAAAAGCCCTAGGCAGCCGCCTGACCCTCCAGCTCTTGGGGTGGCCACCTCCTCCCCGATCAGGGCTCTGATAGCAGGCACAAAGCAGCAGCACAGGTGGTGGGGGAGCAGCGGGGCCTGTGGGGGACCCCGCACCCCCAGAGCTAGTCTTGGACCAGGAAGGGAGCTGGGCTCCAAAGAGGTGACATCACAGCTGCACCTGTTACTTTCCCCGGGATCCGTAATTCAGCACTGCTCCCCCAGCCCTGTCCCCGATTCCACTGTGCATTAGGCAGCTCAGGTTGAAACTGGGAGAGGGATACATTCAGACTGGAGTCCCCAAGGCTATGCCCAGCTGGGTGCAGGGAGGAGGGAGGCAACTCAGGGCCCACGGCAGCGCCTCCTGCTGGCTTGAGGGCAGACAGGTTGGGCAGAGCATGCAGGCTCTGAGAGCCCCGAACATCCAACCCCAACCCCTTCACCAAGGAGCTACAGCCAGACCAGGCCAATCACAACTACCACAGCCCTTCGGCTCCCATCCTGCCCCACATTAAAGTGCACCCCAACCCTACAGGCCTGCCACAGAGCTCTGGCTCACCATCCCAGACACAGGAAAGCTCCCTCCTGCCATTTTTTGGCTTAAAACTTGGACTTTCAGACAGTTTGGGCCGGGGGTAGTGGCAGCAAAAGCAGCAGCCATAATGTCGACCACACAAATGACCTGAGAAATCCCACCTTCGCGCCGCCCGCACCAGACGGCTCGGGCTCTGTACAGGGGAGAGGGACGGACCGACACTCACAGCCACAGCCTGCTGGAGGGTGGGGCCTGAGGAACACCTGCCCCAGCTGGGAACGGACGGCCGCACACGCCATTCACGTGTCTTCGATTGGGCCTCTTAATCATGTATTAATTGAACCAGTGCAAAAACACCATTTGCGGGGGCAGGCAGGCCAGGCCAAGGTCCCAGGAGGACACGGGGGTGGGGTGGGGTGAAACGCAGAAGAAGAGAGCCTTGCTTCCTCTTCCAATCACAGGCACGCCCCCTGCTCCTGAAGTCTGGCTCGCTGGCACTGGGGCCGCTGGCTGACTGTCCGTCTGTCTCTTCCTCTATCCCTGCACGCTCGGAGAAGGGTCCTTGGCTGCCTGGAGCTCGGAGCCCAGGTCTGGGCCACCCGAGGGCTCAGGCTCAGGCTCGGGCTCGGTGGCCATGGGCTCCTCGGCCTTATCCCTGTTTCTGCTGGCCTCCTGGAGCTGGTGCCGCCGTGCCACCTCGGCTTTCAGATTCTCCAAGTCTTTTTGGCTGAGGAGAAGGGCGGGGGTGGAGGTGGGTCTCAGAGGGCACCTGGGCGCACCACCACCCTCCAGGTTGCCTTTGAGACAAGCTCAGGCTCTGTGCTCTGTTTAGTGGGAAATGTGTGTGGAACAACTGCTTCCCTTCTGAAGGCGGAAAGATCCCTGGACACGGAGAGGGTACGGACCCTGCACCTGACCTGGCCCCGGGCCTCCCTCACCCAATTCCAGCCACTGCCCTCTGTGGCCTCCCACCAGAGTAGGTGGAAGAAAGCCGAGTCGGGTGGGGGGGGCTGCTCCCACGCCTTGCTGGCCAAATCCGCTCCCCACACGAGGCTCGGGAGCCCTGGGCCTGCTCCTCAGGCCCACCCGGCTGCGGAATGGGAGGTGGTGGGGAAGGAACGAAGCTGCTTCTCAGGTACTGAGAGGAAAGATGCCAAGATACATTGTTGTGTGAAGCAGAAACACCAAGTCTTCACACGTGCGGGCGAGAATGCTGAGTAAAACAAGCGGGGGCAGCGTGTGCAGATCACGTGGGTATTTCTGTAAGGATTCTCCAGTAACTGCTCCTCAGCGGCTACCCCTTTCAATTCTCAGCCACATCAACATATGACGTCTTTTAGAAACAACCAGGGTGGCCGGGCGCGGTGGCTCACGCCTGTCATCCCAGCACCTTGGGAGGCAGAGGCGGGCGGATCACCTGAGCTCAGGAGTTCGAGACTAGCCTGGCAAACATAGTGAAATCCCGTCTCTACTAAAAATTATCCAGGCATGGTGGCAGGTGCCTGTAATCCCAGCTACTCAGGAGGCTGAGGCAAGAGAATCGTTTGAACCCAGGAGGTGGAGGTTGCAGTGAGCTGAGATCGCGCCACTGCACTTCAGCCTGGGCGACAGAGTGAGACTCTGTCTCAAAAAATAAAATAAGCAGGGGGCGCGTCTGAGGGGGGCCTCACCTGAGAGGAATGAAGAGGATGCCGTTGATGACGTTCAGCTGCTCCAAGACGCTGGCCATGCTGGGGGCTGTGAACTGTGGGGCGGGGACGAGCTGTGAGCGGGGCTCCGCCCCCCGGGCTGCAGAGGCCGCTCCGCCCCAGACTCACCTTGAGGGGCGGGATGTTGGCGCTGGAGCCGTTGCGATAGATCTCGTTCATGGTGCGCTGCAAAGCCACGGCCTGCTGGGTCAGGCACTTGAGGTACTCGGAGCTCTCCTTGGTCTTCTCATGGTCCTCGCCCAGCTGCGGGGGAGGGGCAGAGGCGACATGGCATCAAGTGCTTGTGGCCCCGGTAGCCCGCCAGCCCCGCCCCCGCCGCAGCCCCGCCCCCGCCGCAGCCCCGCCCCC
>NW_022437076.1:3130465-3183567 GCF_009761245.1 Sapajus apella
CAGCCCCGCCCCCGCCGCAGCCCCGCCCCCGCCGCAGCCCCGCCCCCGCCGCAGCCCCGCCCCCGCCGCAGCCCCGCCCCCGCCGCAGCCCCGCCCCCGCCGCAGCCCCGCCCCCGCCCCGCGCCGAAGCGCACCTGCGTCTTGTAGATGGTGTAGCCCTCCTTCTCCTGCTGCAGAGCCGACCGGAACTCAGCTTTGCTCTCGTAGACTCGGGCGACAAGGTGGTGGCTATCGGGAGGCATGGGGCGGGGTGGGGCGGGGGAAGGGCATAGTGGGCTGGGTGTCTCTCCTCTAGATCCCTCCCTGCAAGCCACTGAGGGGAACGTTAAATCCAGTGAAGTCTCAGAGACGAGGGCGGGGTAGGGCGGTGGAGGTCGAGAGAAATTGTCTCGGGTGTCAGCCTCAGAGGAAGACAGCCCTGGGCCTCTTCCCCGTCACCACCGGGTGCCCCACCAGCCTGTGTGGCCCTGGGTGTTTGCTCCGAGCAGCCCCTCACCTGAGGGCCACCTTGAGGGCCTTGGGCCCGTGGTACTTGGTGCTGACAGCCAGCGCGTTCTCCAGGAAGCGCAGAGACAGGTCGTACTCCATGACGCCGTGCAGCACCAGCCCGATGTTGTTCTGGGGGCAGGCGGGGGGGCCCTAGTCAGCTCCCCATCCCCAGTGACACAGGTGGTTCCCTGCCATGCCACCCGCCACCCCCCCCCAGCTCCGCCCCGCACTCACGTCCAGCAGCGCCATCTCGGGGTGGTCTTCGCCGAACACCAGCAGCATGAGGTAGCGGGCGCGGTACAGCAGGCTCAGGGCGGTGGACAGCTGGCTGCTGGCGAAGCAGTACAGGGCCAGGTGCATCTGCGGGCGGGGCCGAGGCAGGTCAGGGTGGCTGCCAACCCCAGCCCCTTGCAGACCCGGCCCAGATGGCACTCACGTATTCCTGGATGGTGTTGGGGTGCTCGATGCCCATTACCCGCTCACTCATCAGCACTGCCTTCTGCTGGTTACTCAAGGCCTGGGGGGAGACAGTGGTGGTCGCTGTTGGGTAGGAACCCCACTGCACCCAGAGCCCACCTGGCTCTGGCCCAGCAGCGCATGCGGTGCTGCTCTAGGTGCACCTGTCCCCTCCAGCAGCACTCTGATTCTTACACAAGGCAGCCACACCAAGGTCAAGCCCCATGGCGAGCTCCACAGACACACCTGTGGTCTTATGCCCAACAAAATCTCCACAAATACACACCTAAAACGACTAAAAATGTTGGCAAAAAAAAGCCCAAGGCTGAGCGGGCTGGGTGACTTGAGGTCAGGAGTTAAAGACCAGCCTGGCCAACATGGGGAAACCCTGTCCCTACTAAAAATACAGCCGGCATGGTAGCACATGCCTGCAGTCCCAGCTACTTGGGAGGTTGAGGTGGGAGAATCGCTTGAACCCAGGAGGTGGCAGCTGCAGGGAGCGGGTATCACACCACTGCACTCCAGCCTGGGCGACAAAGCGAGACCTGTCACCAAAAAAAAAAAAATTATAAACAAAAGAAAAAACTGTCTCTGACTGCAAGGAGGGTGGGGAGCCTAAAACAGGCTGACCCTGAAACAGCCTCTGCAAGCCCCAGACAGGCAGGGCACCCAGAACCACACCCCTGCACGGGGCACAGAGGCCGAGGCAGCTCAGGTAGGGCACTCACAGCCTTGCACGGGGCAGAGGCTTTGGAAGCTTGGTGGCTCTCTTCCTTTCCACGCACAGGGTCTCCGGAGGCGTCCTAGCTGACACCCCATGGCGGCTCCTACCATCACGTCACCGAAGTGACCTCACCACAGCACTGGGGCTCCCACACAATCCCCAGGGAGGCCTAGACAGAATGAGTGACTGCCTGGTCTCCCCCAATTCCTCCACCCAGGGCCCCAAGGTGAGCAGCCCCCAAGCCCTGTCGCTCCCCATCCCCCAACACGGGGCCAGGCCTTTGCTGCCACAGCTGGACGGTGCCAGAGGCCCACCTCTGCGTAGTCACCCATGATGTAGTGCAGGCGGGCGAGGAGGCGCAGGCAGGCACAGGTCTCCACGTGCATGGCTCCATAGACGTTGTTGAACAGGTTCAGGGCCTCATTGATGAGCTCACAGCCCTCCTTCAGGAAGCCTGCAGGGCGCCCCCGTGGTGGAGGGTCAGGACAGGCCGTGGGGAGCCCCCCTCCACCCAGCCCCACCCGGCCACACACCCTGCTGCACTTTGGCCTGCCCGCTCTGGAAGAAATGGAAGGCATCCGAGGCCTTGGGGTTGACATGCTTGACCACAGGGAAGATGTTGAGCACGTCCTCCTCGGTGAACGCAGGCTTGTGGCGACTGTCGAAGCTGTATTCCTTCAGCAGGACCTGAGGGCAGCCCCAAACCCACAGGAAGCCTCAGCCCCAGGCCAAGTGCCGGCCCTCCCATCCCAGCAACATTTGCGTACAAATGACTACTACCAAAAAGCCACCTCCCCGTGGCCCCGGTGGGGCGTGGGAGCCCCCAGCAGGGACACTGGGAGCCGTGCCCACCTGGATCCCTGTTTTCAGCGAAATCTCCCGCAGGAGCGTGATCTTCTGCAGGCCGTACGTCTCCACAGCCTGGTCCACAGTCTCACTGCAGAGAAAGCAGTGGGCCTGAGCAGCCCAGCCCGGCCAGGCCCCCAGCACTATCCTGCCCAGCCCGTCACCCTCCAGCAGTCATCTCCACAGCTGCTCCCTCTTCTCTCCTCCCACTCCCTGACCTATGACCACAGGCCCTAGCTGCCATCGGGGAGCCGGTGGTGGCTGCCTCATCTGCCCCATCCCAGCCACCCACCACCCCTGCCCTGCACAGCCGTGCACACTTACCACTCGAGGCTGAAGTCAAAGTAGTTCTTGGCCTCCTGGCAGATGTTCCTCCAGAGCTCCTGGGGGGTCATGACAGCCCAGGCTGTGTTATCCGCAGCCCCCGGGGGCCGGTTTTTCCTCCGCTTACTCCTTTTCTTGGAGACCAGCTCATCGGCCGGCAGGTGGGCCACAGGGTTAGGGTAGGAGCTCAGGAAGCAGTTCAGGAAGTGGCTGATGGCAGCTGAGAGGCCAGACAGCTCGACTCCCTGCAAGGCAGGGTTTCACCCACGTCAGGAGGGCCCTCAGCCCAGCTCAGGCTCCTTCCCGACACCCCACACCCCCCTGGGAAGCCACGGCCAGCTGCGGAGCAGACGGGTGGCACCTGTAAGTACGTCTTGAAGATGTGCTTGGCAGAGCGGGTGATGAGCTCTCCAATGCCGATTTTCTGCAGGGATCAGAAGGGAGGTCTTGGTCAGGTCCCAGCCTCCATCCCCGCCCCACAGCTCCGGTTCTGCACACCCGCACACCCGCGCACACTCACATAGACGTGGTCCAGCTGCTGGCGGGCCGGGCTGCGCAGCACCAGCTCCAGCACCTTGCCCAGGTAGCGCATGTTGATGCCACGCTGGCGCATCACCTCGGCCAGCGTCGCCCCGTCCATGGGCAGCACCGCGTGCTCCGTGCA
The DNA here is from genome assembly GCF_009761245.1 of Sapajus apella. Classification (NCBI taxonomy): domain Eukaryota; kingdom Metazoa; phylum Chordata; class Mammalia; order Primates; family Cebidae; genus Sapajus; species Sapajus apella. The sequence continues at coordinate 3,133,969 of NW_022437076.1, forward strand.
GTCCTTCACCTGCGGGCTGCAATGGGTCAGGCCCCACCCGGCTCCTCTGCCTCCACCCAACTGTGTCTTTCTGGGGGAACACAGCTACGCTGGGAGGCCCTGGAGAAGGACCCCTAAGGCCCCAGCTCCCAGTCAGGAAAGGGGCAGCCAGGACGTGGGAACACGTGAAGGAGGCAGGGCCAGAGGAACACAAGCCAAGAACCAGGAGCCCGGTGGTGGCACAGGCCCCCCAAACTGCAAAGGAGGAGCAGAGGTGCCCTCTTGGGAACACTACTTGACCCCTAGCCCCATGTCCTGAGGCTTGAAGGCGCCATAGCCTGAGCTGTGGCCATAGTGTGGGGGGCAGCACCCAGCATCCCTGGGCCAGGCACAGAGCCTGTGGGGGAAGGAGGATGGGCAGCCTCACTGAGCTGCCCCTCACCCCCCAGCCCTGCCACCACCCAGGGCTCAGAGGACCAGATCTCCAACTGCCAGACCATGTGGTGGGCTCAGCAGGGCCTGTGCCCTTGAGCTCTGGGGGTCAGGTTCCCCATCAGTAAAACGGGGATGCCCACTCAGAGAAAGCTAAAAAAAGTCCCCGCTGTGAAGAGTCCACCGGCCTCCAAGTCAGAGCTGGATGAGGGACCAGCACCCTCGGCACAAGCCCCACCCAGCCCCGCGCCCCGCCCCTCACCAAGCTGGGGATCTGGCAGGAGAGCAGGAAGGCAGCCGCATCCTTCAGCAGCTGCTTCTGGTCCCGAACTTCATCCTGGCAGGACTCAGGGAAGCGAACCCCTGGAGGAGGGAGAGCAGAGAGGCTGAGCCAGGTGGAGGCAGGACAAACAGCGCCTGGGGCTCTCGGGGAAATGCTCAGATGGGGGACAAGCCCGGAGGCGCCCAGGGCCCAGACCCCTCCAATGAAGCTCCAGCGCAGAGGGCCCCTGCACAGCTGGCCCGCCACCTGCCTGGTGAGAAGATGTCAGGGTTGAAGCGAATGTCGAAGGCTGTGCTGCTGATGGAGCCGACTGCCCTGCACGCGTTGCGGATCACCTCCCGGCTCCGAGGGTCTGCTGTGGAGACGTGGCTCAATGAGAGGCGGCCCCACTCTGCCACGGGTGCAGCTGGGCTGCACCAAGCCGCGCCCCCAGGTCCTCGCACAGATAGATGGCAGTCAGCCTCTCCCAGGTGGGACCATGAGCCACCCGGCAGGGACCAGCTGGCAGGGCCAGCCCCAGCTCTCCCCACAGCCACAGCAGCCCCACCTGTGCCGTCGTCTGCAGCGATGGTCTCCGCCAGCTCCTTCACCTTCGCTAGGCCGCTGGCACTGCTGCTCTCCTCCTCACTTCCCGCCTCCGGTCCGGTGGTGTCCTCAGGCTTGGACTCCATGGAGGAAGGACCACCATTTTCCAGGGAGGAGGAGGTCTCCAGCTGGCTGGCTTTCTGCTGCATCAGCTGCAGGGCGGCCAGCTTCATAAAGAGGAGGTACCTAGAGCAGAGCAGACAGGAGGTGGGACACAGGGAGGGAAGCTCTGTTGGCTGCAGGCTCCCAGCTGGCTGGGACTCCACACCCGCAGGCCTGGAGAACACCCTGCCTGGCCTGTACGTGTCAATGCAGAAAACCCAAGATCTCCCGAGACAGGAAGAAGAGGGCTGGGTGATGCGAGGGACAGGAAGAGAGGGACTCCCATCCAGGTCAGAGCCTGCAACAGTGACTGGAAGCCACTGGCAATAGAATGTGACTTGTGCTGTCGGGCCAGGCTGTGCAGCAGCAGCTCCAGCACCTTGCCCAGGTGGCGCATGTTGATGCCACGATGGCGCATCACCTCGGCCAGCGTTGCCCCGTCCATGCACCGCGTGCTCCGTGCAGTCATCTGACACAGCCATTTCCCAAGCATTAAACACCAGCAGCAGGGACACCGGGCCCCACCTGTCCCCCCTAGGCACTGGGACATTTGCAGCCACCCAGACTTCCCAATGCTCCTTAAGAGAACAGCGCGGCTTCAGCCAGGCCAGTGGCCTGGCTGCTCCAGAGTCTGTGGCCAATATAAACCCCAATTTCTGCACTTGGGAGCCCAACAGCAGGGCAGGTGGGGATGGGTCTCCAATGACTCTGGCCAGGCTGAGCTCTTCACCCTCCAGAGTGTCTCCCTCCAAGTACCCAGGCCCAGCACCACCCAGGGCACCCGTGCTCCCCGCAGCTGGCCCAGCCCCGTCTGGCGGGGCTGCCCCTCACCTGTGCTCCACGAAGGCGTCCACCAGCTCCTGGCGCAGGCAGCAGAGCTTGTGGCGGTGGGCGCGGGGGAAGCCGGCGCGGGCGCACTCCTCCGGCAGCTCCTCGCCGGGCACGGGCAGGAAGTTGAGGTCGGGCGGGAAGGTGCGCAGCAGATCGAGGATGTAGTGGCGCCCGTCATTGCCGATGATGCCCTTGCACTCCACCGAGGAGCAGAGCTCCACCTCTTCGTCTCGGTCGTTGAGCACTCGGTGCCGCAGGATCTTGAGGGGCCGACTCGTGCGCTCCAGCAGCTCCAGGTACCGCGGGTGCGACACCACGGTCTTGCCGAAGTCGATGGAGCCGTAGATGACGCTCTGCTCCTGATCCCGCTCCAGAATGCCGGGGATGATGGACTGGGCCGTGACCCGGTAGCCGCGGTAATCCACCACCACCGTGCCCAGCGTGTAGAGCCCCTCCACGTCCACCACGTTGTATGTGCGGACGCCGTTGAGGTCGTTGGTGGGTGCCACGTAGGCGGCGACATCCCCGCCGAAGTCCTTGTAGTGGTCACGCACGTCGAAGCCCAGGCTGAAGAAGATGTTGTTCCAGATGAACATCTGCATCTTGGTCTCCTCGCTGGGGTTGATGGCCATCACGTTGCCGTCGATGACCGCCATGGCGCCCCTCGTGGCTGCCGCAGTGAAATCGCTGTGCACCTGGGAGGGGCCGGGGAGGCAGGGCGGGAGAGTAAGAGGCCCCACCCACAAGAACCTGGTGGGGGGGGGACCTGGCCAAGCTCACCTAGACGTAGGTGGCAACCAGACCTGCCCTGGGAACCCAGGGACCCGAAGACTCCATCTCCTCATATGTAAAAAAGGGCAAGAAAACCATGTTTTGTCTGGGCGCAGTGGCTCATGCCTGTAATCTCAGCATTTTGGGAGGCCCAGGTGGGCGGATCACCTGAGGTCAGGAGTTTGAGACCAGCCTGGCCAACATGGTTAAACCGTCTCTAAAATTGGCTGGGTGTGGTGGTGGGTGCCTCTAGTCCCACCTACTCGGGAGGCTGAGGCAGGAGAATCACTTGAACCAGGGAGGCGGAGGTTGCAGTGAGCCGAGATCCCACCGCTGCACTCCAGCCTGGGTGACCGAGTAAGACTCATCTAAAAAAACCCCACCATGTTTTGAAGACACATTTGTTCTTGGGAGACAGCAGTGTAGTGAATAACACGAGTGTGAGCAGTTATGTGCCAGGTGAGTTTGAACAGATAAAGCTCTCAGGCCCATTTTCTCACCTAGGAACAGTGGTGATAAAGGCACCAGCTGTCCAAACGTTTACCAAAAACGATGCCTATAAAGCACTTGGCACCGTCTCTGGTGAAGTCAGTACCCGGGAAATTTGTTTTCGTTTCTACGATTACCATCTCTAGGCAGTAAAATGATGGAAGGTGGTAGTGGTGGTTTTTTGAGACAGGGGCCGCACTCTGCTGCCCAGGCTGGAGTGCAGTGGCGCGATCTGAGCTCACCGAAGCCTCGACCTCCCCTGATTCAGGCAATCCTCCCACTCCAGCCCCCTGAATAGCTGGGACTACAGGTACATGCCACCATGCCCAGCCAATCTTTGGTATTTTTTGCAGAGACAGAGTTTCACCATGTTGCCCAGGCTGGTTTCCAACACCTGGGCTCAAGTGACCTGCCTGCCTCAGCCTCCCAAAGTGCTGGGATTACAGGCGGGAGCCACTGTGCCTGGCTGAGATTTTTATTTTAAAGCAACTACTTTTCCTCCTTTTGTCTTAGTGACAGCACTAATAACTTTTAAATGCTGCCAAGTTAAAACTGTTATGCAAACGAGCTCCCGCTCCAGAAGGGCCTCGGTTGGCCAGTGCTCACCCAGGCAAAAGCCTCAGGGGAACCAGTGGAGAAGGGTGGGAAGCTGGGTAGCCATGGACACTGAGTCCGTACTGGAAGTAGGGCCTGCTCCTCCGGGGGACTCAAAGCCTCAAAGAGACTAGCGAAAGGCACTGGGATGTTCTGCTGGGAGGCAGAAGGCCAGCAGACCCTGCGGGAGAGCTCCCAGCCTGGAGGGAGCTGACGGGGTTGGGGCTGCCCCAGCCTCCTCGCTTTACTCCTGTCCACGAGGAAACCGGTCAGCAGGCGGCCAGTGGGCCTGAGACTGGCAGAGAGCAGAGGCTGCAGACACCTTAAAGATGGCTCTTTCTCGAAGCAGCCGCTCAGGCAGGTTCTTGCGAGGCAGCTCCCTCGTCGTCTGAAGCTCCTCGTTCCAGTCTCGGGTCTGCAGAGAGAACAGGGAGGGAGATGCGAGCTCAGCCTGTGCCCTGCGACCTGCTCTGGGAAGTCCCTTCCTCCACCTCCCTGAGAAGAGCCCCAGATTCCCAAATGAACAGTCAAGCACGGAGCCTCCTGGGAAGCACACAGAACCCAGCCCAGCACCCAGGAGGGCGGGGTGCCCAGGAGGGCAGGGCCAGGCCGCGGGCACCTGTCCAGGAATGTGCTCCTCGTAGCCCAGCCTCGAGGTGTAGGCGTCCTCTGCGCGCACGCAATCCATGGCATGCTCCGCCTGGGGCGCCGTCCAGCTGTACACCTGGAAGGGGGTGGCGATCCTCTCGAACGGGTGGCGCTGGACCCTGTGGCAGGCAGGGGAGGGGGAGATGGGGCAGCCCACCAAGCTCAGGGCCCTTCCATGGGCCCCTTTTCTGAGGCCCCCACCTGCTCTGCCGTCTCCCCGCCCCCAAGTCAACCAGAAGCACACTGCACCTCTCCCACAGCTGCTGACCCGGTGCTGGCTGACAGCTCCCTAGAGGGGGACTAGAACACTGGGGGCCCAGGCTGTCTCTTCAGGCAGAAGCAATGGCGTGCGGGGACGGCTCATCAGTGCCCTGGGGACCACGAGACGAGGCAGGATGGCTGAAGACACTACCTTTTCTTCTGCAGCACCGCAAAGTTCTTCTTGAAGGTGGGGCTGATCTGGTTGAGCAGCTCCACGAGGGAATGGCTCAGGAAGCGGGGGCTGGCAGGCTTGGGGTTGAAGTGGTAAGCTGTGGACCTGTGGGGAGGGTGGGCACTGAGCGGGGGCCCAGAACAGCCGGCACAGAGGGGCATGTGGCAGCTGGCAAGGACTCACTGATTCAGGTAGAAGCCCCGCGTGGACGCGGTGATGCTGACTTGCCGGTCCTCAGCCGTGATCACGAACAGGTACATGAGGTCCCCGTGCATCTTGCGGTTCCCTGGTGGCGGGTTCCAGCCACTCATGGTGAGCACCTTCAGGCACTGCAGGGGCTGTATGAGTGGCCGAGCGTGAGGGGCCAGGCCTCTGGTGTGGGGCCTCCACCCTGCCAGGGACCCTCTTCCTCACTCCTGGGGAAGCCCACCTTCCAGTCCCGGTTTTGGGGCTGCAGGGGACACAGTGGCCGCTCCCGGCTCCCTGGCAGGATGTACTCCGGCGGCGTGCAGTCGATGGGGTCCATCTCCAGGCCCTTCTTCCGCTTCCCGCTGTCTGAGGGACCCGAGGCTGGTGGTCAGCACAGGGCCATCCAGGGCTGGCCATCTGCCCGCCTGCATGTGGCCTGTCTGGGTGGCTCAGGCCCAGGCCCCTCAGCCCGCCTCCAGCCTCCACCTCCATGCCCCTGCCCCGGCCCAATCCCCAGCCCCAATGCCTCCCGCACCTCCCAGGTCGCCATCAGTGAAGACGCTGAGGAAGGACAAGGAGTTGCAGTCCACCCCGTTGAAGGCGTCGGATGGGTCCAGGCTCTTGAGAAGGTCGCGGACGTGGCGCACGTGGATACGGGCCTCTCGCACTGTGTATGGCTCTGTCAGGAAGACGGGAGAGGGGCTGGCGTTACCAGAGCCTCACCCTCCAGAACCTGCTCAGCACAAAACACTGTTCAGGGGCTAACACTTCCATTTTCAAATTCCTGTGTGAACACGTTAAGTTGGGAGTTCTGGTTTCAACACACACACACACCCACACACCCACACACCCTGCTCTCTACTGGTGAGCAGGGATCTTTGTTCATCAAGAACTTTCCACCAAATCCCCTCAAAGCACACAGAGGCCTTGGGAGTCCGCCTGCTTCTGGTGTCGGGTGAGCACGTCTTCTGGAGCTCCGGGGCCTCCGATTCCTTGCCCTGCTCTCCTGAGGCAGCCCTCACGCAGCACTGGCCTGGGACTTGCCAAGGCCCCCAACTGCAACCCTGCCCCCGTGTGGCTTTCATGGCATTCTAAGCGCAGTTCTTTTGGAGGAGGGGAGAGGTTCTGTGGTCAGCTGTCGGCACTGTTGAGCTATGGACTGCTCCCACCACTGCTCTCAGCAAGCGGACAGGCCCTGGGTGGGGAACCTGGGTGGCTTCTCCCCAGAGACCTTGAGTCCAAGCGGATGGCCCCTCACTGCGCCTGAGCTCCCGCTCTAGGGACTTCTCATTTATCTCTACGGAACCGGACTGGGCTGACCTCAAGCCCTGGCATGGTACTGCCTGATTATTTTTTTTAGAATCACAACTCTGTCTTTTTTTTCTTTTGAGATGGAGTTTCACTCTTGTTGCCCAAGCTGGAGTGAGTGCAGTGGCACAATTGGGGGTCACTGCAACGGCTGCCTCCCAGGTTCAAGCAATTCCCCTGCCTCAGCCTCCTGAGTAGATGGGATTACAGGCATGCACCACTATGCCTGGCTAATTTTTTCAATTTTTAGTAGAGACGGGGTTTCACCACGTTGGCCAGGCTGGTCTGGAACCCCTGACCTCAGGTGATCCACCTGACTCAGCCTCCCAAACTGCTGGGATTCCAGGTAAGCCCCCGCACCCAGCCCACAGCCCTCTTCTCTAACCCATGGGCCGGGAAGTTGGAGGGTACAGGTGTGACGGCCTGAGAAGAGACCTGTGCTCCCATCCTGCCTCCCTGAGCTCATCTGTGACACAGGGACCCTGGCGGGGGGGTGCTGCCTGCCTCTGCCTCCGGGGGTCCTCCCCTAGGCAGGCTGCCCAACTTGCAGACCGACCTTCCACCACGCGCAGCACAGAGCCCTCCTGCAGCCCCTCGACGCTGCGCAGCTCGGAGAAGTGGTCCAGCATGTTGCCATCCAGGTGCAGCGAGAAGCAGGTGCGGTGACACGTGTCTTCCCGGTCCATGAGCACCTGGTGGATCTCCTGCACCATCTCCTGGGGGGACACCTGCAGGGAGAAGCCCCAACCACCCAGGTAAGAGGTCACATAGGTGGAGAGCACAGACAATACCCTCGTCCCTAGCCCAAGGTACCTTGGTCCCCAAATACTCGGTATCCCCACTGTCTGGCTTTTAAATCCCAGGCCGTGTCCACACATGCCGCGCCGAGTGTGTGCAGCCTGGAGCCTGGCCCCGCCGGCTAGGCCTGCAGACCAAGAGCAATCCCCAAGCAGCGAAAGGGAGATGGAAGAACGGCAGCCTTGCCTCCGACCTTGCCCAGTCCTCGGGGGCCTGGGGCAGATGGCTTTCACCTTCCAGAAGGGGTGCTCCTGGGGCCATGCCCGTGGGTGCGGAGGACATACGACGGCCCTGCCTCGTTCCCCACCAAGTCACCAGCTTGCAAGACCTCCACGCTGGCTCTGCCCTTGGAGACTACCCAACACCACCCTTCTCTCAGGCAGACGGTAAAATCACAGCCCAGAGAGAGGTGACTTGCCCGAGGGCACAGAGCAAGAGGCTGGGGAGTCCTGGGATGCCAGCACACCCCAGCCACATCACTCCCCTCCCCCCACAGGCTTGGCAGGCCCAGCTGGTCGCTGTCCTCTAGCAGTGGGGCAATGACCTGACCCTGAACTCAATTCCCACGTCCACCACGCTAGCTAAGTGGCTCTGGGCAGGAGAAGGATCCTCAGTCTCCTGCCACAAAGTAGGGCCGGGAGGCGCATGGGCAAGGCTTGGCTTTCCAGCTCATCCTCCCAGTGGGCTCGGGCCTGGTCCGCAGCACTCCTTCCTCCGTCTTACCTGCAGGGAGAAGGGCTCGATCCCCGGGGCCAGGATCTTCACGGAAAAACCCGTGTCCTGAATGACAATGACTTCCTGGCCGGTGGTCTCATCTCCCGGCTCGGCCTCGTCCAGCCCGTTTTCCCTGGGCGGCTCGGCCGCCCCCTCCTTCTCCAGGCTCTCCGGGCAGTCCCCATTCAGCAGCATGACTGACGGCAGCTCTGTGGGTGACAAGCATAGGTCAGAATCAGGTGGCCTGGCTGGTGGGCGGCCGTCCCCCTGACCCCATTTAGGGGCACGTGCCTCACGGAAGGGCATCTGCATTCCTCCCAAGCCTCAGCTGCACACCTGCATTCCTCCCAAGCCTCAGCTGCACACCTGCATTCCTCCCAAGCCTCAGCTGCACACCTGCATTCCTCCCAAGCCTTGCCCTCCGCACACCTGCATTCCTCCCAAGCCTCAGCTGCACACCTGCATTCCTCCCAAGCCTTGCCCTCTACACACCTGCAGGCCACTCACGGCCTTCGCACTTCGCCCTCCCCAGCCACTGCCCTGGCCCACTGTGGTACGGCTTGCACCTGAGCACGCTGCCCAAAACACTTTCCCCAGGGGCACCAAAGCTGCCCTTCAGGCCGGACCCGGGGGCTCCTCCGGCCCCAGCACACCTGTCTGCCCAGCAGCGTCCCACTTTCCTCTTCGCCAGCGGCACCCTGGCCCCTCCAGCTCTGTCTCCTCCATCCCTCCTGAGCTGTGGGTCAGGTGTCTCCCCCTTCCCTCACCCTCTCCCATGCCTTCAAATACGCTCCTGCCTCTTGCTCACACAGCCAAGCCTGTCCTCCCAGGCCGCCTGGACCAGGGAGACGGCCGCCTCCCAGCAGCCACACCCTTAGGCCTCACTCAAAACGGAACCCGCCTTCCTGCTCAAACCAGCACCTGCTCTGAGGCCCCCACCCTCTATCTAGTCACCCACCCTGAATCTCCCAACCCCCGGGACCCAGTCCCCACAGCCCCGGCCAGGCAGGGCCTCCCTCGGTTTCTGCAGGGCCACCTGGAGCCCTCCTGGGAAGCTCACCCCTCACAAGACCAAGCTTCCGGGGCCGGCCACTCAGGCACCCTCCTGAACCAACCTCAGCTCCGACCTGCTCCTTGCTGAGGTCTCAGGACACTGCACCACAGCAGCCTGGTCCCCCACCGCCCTCCCTCTGCTGTGCCTTTGTGTCTATGCTGTCCCTGACGGCCCATTCTGTGCGGCAAACACTGACTCACCCTTCAAGGCCTAGGAGAAATCAACCTTCTTTTCAAAAGCCTGCCCAAACAACACTTAACGGCAGAATCATTCCCCCTGCCCCTTTCGTTCCCAGAGCAGGCAGTCATCTGCACCCAGGTGGCGTCCTCACCAGCAGCTCTGCCCACCACCTTCTGTCTTGCCCAGGCTCAATGAAAAAGGTGCCCAATTCATGAAGTACTTACTGCAAACCTCTAGCCAAGACTGCACCCAATCCACATGCTGTAAGCAGGGCAGGGAGCAGATGACAAAACCCTGCCTTCCTACCAGGCTCCAGCGGAACGAAGGAGAGCTCCTCGTCACACGGGCCTGCCTGGGCACCCACCTGGGAGATGGGGACTGTGGCCCCAGGATCTGCCATCGGCCTGGCTTGAAGTTCAGCGGTCCCAGCTCTGAGGAGGGTCTGGGTTCCCTTCCAGAAAGAACAGCTCACCCAGCTCTGCCCATCCTGCCTAGACCCCAGCTCTCCAGTAGGGACAAGTACATCTCCCAGAACTGTGTGGTCCCAATCCAGATCCACCAGAAACACGGAGTAGGAGCCTCGGGGAAGGGATGAGGCCAGCACAGAGAGGCAGAGACCAGGGAGCCTGGAGAGTCGCCCCTTCCCTGGAACCCCACAAGTTAATGAGAAACAGGACCTCCAAGAGCTCAGACAGTCCCTTCCCCCCGGCCCCAAAGACAGGTATTTGAAGCCCAGAAAGGTTCAGAACCTGGGCTAAGGCCACCACGTCAGAACAGGCCCCAGGCTCCCTGCTGCAGCCCACACCCCACACCCCACACCCCACACCGCGGCACTGCCCTCAACTCTGGCCACTGCGGACCTTCACTAACTGTCTGTCATGCCCCTCCATCCCCACCACGCCCTCTCCAAGCCTGCAGTGAACTCCCAAGAACCTCAAGGATGCAGAGACTTCTCCCTTCCAGACCCAGCAGCCCCAGGAAGGACACCCTCAAGCCTGGAGCAGGTGAGCGGCCCCATCGACCCCAAGTGAAAACTCGCCTGAGTCTAGTGACAGGGCAGAGACAGCTGGGGTGCTGGTTGGTCAGCTTTCAAAAAGCAGCAAGAGGCAGGGCAGCCAGGAGGAGGAACGTCCCCCCACAGGGTCCCTGAGAAAGGCTGTGCTGGCTGCCATGTCCCAGGAATGAGGGGAGAAGCAGGGAGGGCCCCCCAATCTACAACAGCAGTTTTGAGCTATGGGATCCCAAAAGTGGGCATCTAGACAGACAGCCTGTGTTCTTTCGCACATCTGGAATGGGGAGGCCAGGGCAAGGTGGCCACAGTGCCCACTGTCCTTCCCCAGCTTGGGGAGACCACCCTCAGGGGGCACCTGTTCCCTCATCAGGTTTCAAAGGAATGCAGCAGGCTCCCCAGCACCTCCTCTCCCCAGGAGAGCAGGTCCTGCCCCTAATCACTCCTCCAGGGAACCCAGAAGGCCTCTACCCCCGGAGGAAGGCCAAGCGGTCTCCCCCACAAGGAGGTGGCTGCTGGCTCACGAGGTCCCAGTGCTCACCTGGTGCAGTTGGCAGCTGCCCTCCCCTCGGCTCTGGAGTCTCGGGATGGCTGTGGCTGCAAGGCAGGTGGCTCCCCAGCTCAGGCCCAGCACTGCCTGCGTCCCCGGTTCCAGCCTCTGCCGCTACCCTTGCCCTCATGCAGCCGCTCGGCCTGGGGCTGGAGCTCCGGCTGGCTTCGGGTTTCAGTGAGGCCAGGCCTGCTGGGGCAGCCCCAGGAAGGGCACACTCCCCCTGCCTGGCATTCTGCTCAAGGTCGGCTAGAAGGACGGCTGAGGGCCAGGAGAACCCGGTGGCCCCAGAACCCCAGGAGGAGCTGCTATCAGCACTCAGGCCCACCGCCCTCTGCCCCCTACAGAGGGGGTCACTGCCGGCAAAGCCGCTAGGGGGACCGGAGGACCCAGCATTTGGGGTACCTGAACCCCTCAAGATCGAGGGCCTAGGAGATACGCTGGCAGGGGCAGGGCCCAGCAAGGGGGTCCTCTCGTCGGCTCCCACCCCAGTGGGGGTGAGCAGGACTGCTTCGGCCAGCTGCTGGCAACAGCTGGCACAGACCCGGGCCCAGGCCATGAAGCGGCCACCTCTGCCCACCAGCCCAGACACTGAGCACCCTGCTGCCCCTGGCCTAAGGGCCTGGCTGGGACCTCTGGCTCCTGCTGCCCCCTGCAGGTGACCTGGCTGCCAGCCCCTTCCTGGGAGTCACTGGTTCTGGCGGGAGGGAGGGGGATGGGTCCCCAGCCTCCTACAGGACAACTGCACCCGTACCCCAGGCCTCCCAGTGCCACCAAGAAGCTGGCAGGCTCCATCTTCCCTTTCCAGCAGCCCCGGCCCTGCCAGGAGGGAACCAAGTCTCTCCCAGGGGAGAAGAGAGCTGGCACAAGAGGCTGGCGCCGCAGCGGGGGAGGAGCCACCACCCAGCTGGCCAGGGCGCCTCTGCCGTGCTGCCAGGCCCAGTGAGGGCTGCCCCAGTATCCACCCTACCCAGGGTGGGCGGGGCCAGGCTCTCACTCCAGCCCCTCCCCTCCAGGCCCAGGGATCAGGCAGACACTGCTTCCCAGCCCCCAGAGGGTTCTGGCACTCACGCAATGACCAGAGAAAAGGACCAGGCCAAGATAGAGCCCCTCTGCTCCCACCGCCTCCCGAAATACCTCACTCTCTGGTGACAGAGTGGGGCGGGGCCGTCTGGCAGTGACCCCTAGGAGTGTTGACAACCACCTGCATTCTGGTTACCAGAGAGCCAGGACAGGCCCAGCCCACGGCAGCTCCCGCAATCGGCTTGGCCTGCCCATCTCACCTGAGGAAACTGAGGCTCCAGAAGGCTAGGAAGCAGCTGCCCAGGGTCACAGGGCAAGGGGCAGCCAAGTCAGAGCAACAAAAAGCCAGGTGTTACTATCACATTTGGGATGACATTTTCAAAAAGAAAAGCAAAAACAGGTGTGTCAGATGCCCAAGCCCACGGCTTTTGAGTGCCACCCAGACTCGCTAGGGCCAGGCTGCAGCACCCACAGGCAGGCTGTACCCCAGGGGGTAGAGCTACCACCTCACAGGATTCCAAGGTCTCTACACCCTGGGGCAATACTCCCTGCCCTCGTGTCCCCGGGGCACCTCTGAGGAGTGAGCTTCAGAAAAGGGGACGAGGAGGTCTCCAGCAGAACTGAGCGCTCAGCATACTTGCAAACTCAGATGCCAGTGAAGAGATAAAGCACACCCTCGCCGGGGCCTGGAGGCGCAGGGAGCCCAAAGGCAGCAGACGGGAGGAGCCAGAAAAGAAACTTGGGCCTCCCCAGGGGGCCTGTGTGCCGCCCAAGCCAGCCACAAACTCACTCAAGACTGTGCCAAGGCCAGGCCACACCCCAGCCTAGGCCTCAGCAGGTGAGGCTCCAGCAGGAAGTAAGGTCCTAAAAGGTGCATCGCTCGTCCTAGGAGCCTAGGGCTTCAAGGAAAGAGGATGATGGGAAGGCAGACGACCTATTGAAGACCCTACAGAAGCAGGCCCCTGTTTTCGTCCTTCTTGTCCTACCCAGGCCAGAGGCAGGTATCTTCAGGGCCTGAGGACAGTGAGTGTTTCTCAAGCTGCTCCCCACATCCCATCCGAGAGAACAGCAACAATCCTGTTGGGGAGCTCCCAAAAGCCCTTAGACTCCTTCCCCACCTGCCAGCCTCCTTCTCCTCCCTGCTGGGCCTCATCTCCAGGGAGCCCTCCCCTAGGCAGAAGGAACTTGACACACCACTGTGAACTTGAAAAACCTGCCTGTTCTCTTAAGCCCTAAAAGCTGCTTTATTCCCAAGAAGGTAGCCAAACCTTGCCCCCCACCCTCAATGGCCTTGACCACTTCTTCCTTAAGGGGACTGAACAGCCTTCCAGAGCTGGACCTCAGGGGTCACGAGCCTCTGTTCTGATGCTCAGGTGGGCCCCAGCTGGGGGTTCTTCATTAAGGCTCTGTCCTCCACTTAATGGATCCGGGCTGGCTGTAATGTGAATCCTAGCTATCTGCACTAGCTTCCCGGGGGCGTAGGGGCCAATGTCCTGCCCACGGGTATGCTTCCAGTTTCCCCCAAACAAATAGCTATGCTCTTCCCCTGACCCAGCTTACCCCAGACAGAGCCCCCTCAGCAGAGTTAGGAAGGGGCTTGACTCCCTGACAGAAATCCTCCAGCAGACTCTCGTCAGCCCCTGGTTCTCAGCATGTGATCCAAACCAACACGACTTCCCAGCTTCCTCTGGGCCAGGCCACGGCAGCCTTGGCTTTGCTGGCCATGAGCTGGAATCCAAATACTTCCCTTAACAATGAAATGGCTGTGTGACCTTGTGCAAGTCACTTCGATTCTTCAGGTCTCTGCTAGAGGGTAAGTCTGCCAACCTCTTCTTATCTAGCCTGCCCCACTGATTCAGAACCACATCAGCACAAAGCCTGGCAGGCTGGGGCCATCAGCATTTGCCCTGGCCTTGTCGAGGCAAATCAGCAGCACTGCCCCAGCAGGTGTTCCTCACTCCAAGGTAACTCCGCTTTGATGGGAACAGGGTCTGAGAGCCTAACACCGTCCCCATCTGATTCCCAAGTCCGCCCTGGCGCCCTCATGAAGCTGGGAAGGAAGACGACGGGGGGTTAAGACCACAAATCCCAACTGAGGACAGCCGATGGAGGAGGGAACAGGGGGAGACAGGAGTAGCTCCGCACCCCCCGCTGCCACCCGGAGCAAAGAGGACCCCAGTCCAGGCCTGAGGAAGAAGTGGGGAGCTGGGAAGGGGAATCCAGCCCCGAGGCAGGAGCCCGAGACACGGTGGCGGGAACGGAGAGAAGGGAAAGGGCTCAGGAGAAGGGGAGAGAAGCCGCCCCACCCGAGGCGAGGTGCAGCCACTCCCACAGCCTCCACCACACAGCCCCCAGGGGGGATCGCGAAGCCTGACTCCACACTAACGACCTTTGCCTTAAAAACTGCAACTCTGGTCTGACCCACTTTTCGCAATGAGGCAGGTTAATGATCAAGTTATGGCACAAACACTTCCCCCTGCCATGGGGTTTGGCTTTGCCCCATGCCCAGGCAGACGCCCCCTACTCCAGGTCGGCCGAGCAGGCCAGCACCTGAGAGAGCGGCCGCCACAGCCTGAACACCTGCGGCGAAAGCCTGGCTCAGGGCACGAGCCGGAGAAGCCCCTCGCCACACACACTCCACACGTACATCGTGCTCTTCCCACAGACTGAGCCTGAGAAGCCTCGAGTGGAGCTTCACTCCAGGGCTGCAGCTCTGCGCACGGGGAACGCCTGGGAGGCCGGCGCCGAGCAGGTGCCGAAGGGGGCTGTCCCGCAAGCGTCAGAGCGACCCCAGCCCAGAGAGCTCCCATGCCCGGGCGCAGAGGGGGTGGGGCTGCCGACTCCCTCCGTCTGCGGCGGCGGCGCACCCCGAAACCGCGTGTGCGCGCACGTGTCCCTGCGACTAGGCGCGCGTGTGCCCGCTGAGGCTGCCCTCCCTGGGACCCCACGTGCGAAGCCCGGGCCGCAGCCGGGGGCGACAGTGAAGGTGACCTTCAGCGCGGGGGCGACCCGGTAGAGGGCCCAGCCAGATACAACCAGGCCCGGCGCGAAGGGAAGGCGGCGGCCCCCGCGGAGTCCCGAACCCGCCGCCCCGGACCGGCGCCCCCCACCCGGCGGCCCGCCGGCCCCGGCCCAGCTCACCGGCCGCGCCCGGCCGCCCCTTGCCCCCGGCCTGCGAGCCGTGCTCCCGGGCGCTGTCCGCCGGGGCGGCCGCCGGCAACTCGTCCGTCTTGATGACCATGGTGGCGGGAGCGGGCGTCCGCCTCGGCTGTCCGCGCCGCCCGGCACGCCACTAACCCAAGTGCCCTGCGCGCCGCGGCCGCTGCGGGAAGGACGGAGTCACCGGCCCACGTGGTGCGCGCCGTGGCCTTTGACCCCGCCGCCGCTCCCCTGCCCCGCCCTCGCGCCCGGCCCGGCCCACGGCGGCCCGCGAGGGACAAAACGCGCCGCGCCTCTTTCCCCGCCCACGGACGCGGTGACTTTCCCGAACGTCTTAAAGGCAACGCACCCTGACTCCAGGCCTGGGGAGGCCGGGCGCCCTCGAGGGGCGGGGCCGCTCGCTGCCCGTCGGGCGGGCACGGTGACCTTGGGTGCAGACTGGTCTGGGACTGCTATGGCTAGCTCTCCCCCACCCAATGATCCTCTGTTTTCTCTTGCAAATCTGTCAGATGACCACGCCGGCTGCCGTCTGCGGAGTTCGCTTTACCCTCCCCACCGGGCAGGCGCTTTCCCGCCGAATGGGTGGGGTGGATTATTGAGGAAGTAGAGGGCCGCTTAGGGCACGGGCGCGAGAGGCGAGGGTGGGTCACGGCTAATGGGGATCAAGTGCCAGAATGGACCCGCCAAACTTTGTCCCGAGCCAGAACGGGCTCCCTACGCGCGTCCTCGACCGATGGGTCCTCGCCTCCAGGCTGGTATCCTCATTTTACAGCGGAGGAGGCCGAGACCAAGGTCACACAGAGAGCAAGGGGTAGAGCCGGGGAGGACGCTTTACAGTAGTTGCTGGTTTTCACTTGGTGGGGACTGAAGAGTGAGGTCAGAGAATGCTGCAGAGGTGACATTCGAACCAGGCCTTATAGGGAGTCGAAATGCTCCAGGCAGAGAGCCCCTGGTGGATCTTTCCTGCCCAGGCCCCGGGAGGCTTTTGTGTGGTGGCTCTGATGGGAACTGGGAGGCTTCAGCTTCTTAAGGTGGGCTGGGAGGGCCCTACCTAGGGCCTTGCACAAATGGGAAAGGAAAGCAGGCCTTGTTCAGGAGTGCACGTGGTGAGGAAAGCCAGCGATGCATGTGAGCGTTTAAACCGCAGGAAGGAAGGATGACAAGTAAGATTCATCCTGGCCGGGCGCGGTGGCTCACGCCTGTAGTCCCAGCACTTTGGGAGGCCGAGGCGGGAATTTGAGAACACCCTGGGCAACATTTGAAATCCCCGTCTCTACAAAATCCTTTTTTGATTGGAGCGTTGTTTTTTTTTTTTTTTTTTCAAAAAGCCAGGTTCGGGCCTGGCTCGATGGCTCACACCTGTAATCCTAGGACTTTGGGAGGCCAAGGCGGGCAAATCACCTGAAATCAGGAGTTCAAGACCAGCCTGGCCAACGTGGTGAAACCACATTTCTACTAAAAATACAAAAAATTAGCCGGGTGTGCTTTCGGGTACCTGTAAACCCAGCTACTCGAGAGCTGAGGCAGGAGAATCACTTGAACTTGGGAGGCGAAGGTTGAAGTGAGCCAGCCTGGGTGATAAGGCAAGACTGTCTCAGAAAACAAAAACAAACAAAAATAATCTGCGGTTTATCCCTTCCCCTTTTCCTCACAGGTCCTACTGCACAGCAGGCATTCTCAGGGCTGCCTCATGGCACTCCTGAGCACTGCAGTTTTCCCACCTTTTGGGTCCCTGCATAGAGATAAGAAGGAAGGATTATCTAGTCTGAGACCCAGCCTGCATCTTTAGCCTGCTGGAAGCTTCCCACCTTCCTAATCATTGTTATCATGGACACACCCACTCAGCTGGGCTTTCCTACATGCCTGCTTCCCCCTCCTTTTCAGAGTTTCCTAAGGGGTTGGAGACGTGATGCAGGAACCCAAATCCCCTGGACTGCAGCAGAGTCCCCTACTTCCCTGGCCAATCTCTGGGAACCCCTAGAAAGAAAATGCCCACCTCCCTCAACCCCAAAACTGCATGGGCAGAAATACCAGGAAGGAAGGAAGGGATAGCAGTAAGATGACCTGGGCTTCAGCCTCCCCAGGTATAAAATGAAGGGGTTGCATAGATGATCTTTTTATTATTATTATTTTTAGAGACGGGATCTTGCTTTGTTGCCCAGGCTGGAGAGAAGGGGCTATTCACAGGCGTGATTCCACTATTCATCAGCATGGGAGTTTTGACCTGCTCGTTTCTGACCTGGGCCGGTTCACCCCTCCATAGGCAACCTGGTGGTCCCCCGCTCCCAGGAAGTCACCATATTGATGTTGAACTTAGTGCGGACACCCGGTCAGCGTAGCGCACTACAGCCCAGAACTCCTGGGCCAAGCGATCCTCCAGCTTCAGCCTCCCAAGTAACTGGGACTACAGGCATGTGCCACTGCACCTGGCGCATAGATGATCTTTGAGTTATCTGAGGCCAGGCATAGTGGCTCAGGCCTGTAATCCCAGCACTTTGGGAGGCCCAGGCGGGTGGATCACTTGAGATCAGGAGTTCAAGACCAGGCCAACGTGGTGAAACCCCATCTCTACTAAAAATACACACACAAACCCCACAAAAATCAGCTGGGCATGAGTGGTGCATGCCTATAATCTCAGCTACTTGGGAGGCTGAGGTGGGAGGATGGTGTGAACTGGGAGGAGGAGGAGGCTGCAGTGAGCAGAGATCCTGGTACTGTACTCCAGCCTCGGTGACAGTGAAACTCCCTCTCAAAACAAACAGTTATCTGGTTCTGACATTCTGTATCTCTGCCCTGCACTGTGACTGGGATGGGCTTAGCTAAGCATCCCCAGGGATCTGTCTGGGGAGCCCTAATGCCCCTGCCCTGCCCTGTCCTGCTCTACTCTTTCCTTTTCTTTTTTGAGATGGAGTCTCACTCTTGCCCAGGCTGGAGTGCAATGGCATGACCTTGGCTCACTGCAGCCTCTGCCTCTCAGGTTCAAGCAATTCTCAAGCGACCAGGCTGTCTTTTCTTTTTTCTTTTTTCTTTTTTTTTTTTTTTTTAAAAGAGCACATATCCATTTTTATTTATTGACTTTTCATTAGTTCTAAATCCTTGAGGGGTACAGCATCACTCGGATTCTGTGTCCAATGGCCTTAGCAGGAAGGTTGCTTCGGAATTTGGCACGAACCATGCCACTGTTTCCATGGGCCCGAGTTACCTTTCCCCAGATTACTCTGGTTTTGTTTGGTTTGCCACCAGGAGTCACTGTTTTGTTCTTTGCTTTGTATACATAAGCACATCTCTTGCCCAAATAGAATTCTGTTTCATCTCGGGCATAAACACCTTCAATTTTAAGAAGAGCTGTGTGCTCCCTTTGGTTCCGAAGACCCCGCTTATAGCCGGCAAAAATAGCCTTGGACCACAGCCTTCCAGACATAGTTCCTTTCATAAGTCCTTTTCCCAGCAGGCCTCCAAATTTTAGCAGCAGGTGCCTCTCTCGCCTCCACAAGTGCCAAGATGGCGGGAAGAGAAGCTCTTTTTTCTTTTCTGTTCTTTTCTGACAGAGTCCGGCTCTGTTGCCCAAGCTGGGGTGCAGTGGTGCGATCTTGGCTTACTTCAACCTCTGCCTCCCGGATTCAAGCGATTCTCCTGCCTCAGCCTCTGGAGTAGCTGGGATTATAGGCACCTGCCACCATACCCAGCTAATTTTTGTATTTTTAGTAGAGATGGGGTTTTGCCATGTTGGTAAGGCTGGTCCCAAACTCCTGGCCTCAAGTGATCTGCCTGCCTTGACCTCCTAGAGTGTTGGGATTATAGGCGTGAGCCACCATGCCCGGCTACCTTTCTTTTCTTCTTTTTCTGAAATCGTGCATGAGACTCCATTGTCTTGGGCAGATGTTTATTCAAGACTGGGTCTTCGGCTGCCTCACTGCCCCCAGAATGAAAGGCTTGCAACAAGACCAGGCCTGAGCCAGGCTTCTTGCTGCAGCTTCTGGTCCCCACCCATCCTGTGCCCAAACCTGAGCCTAGAGGCTTAAACTGAGTTCAAAATAAAAAGAAAAAACTGGGGCCGGGTGTAGTGGCTCATGCCTGTAATCCAAGCGCTTTGGAAGCCAAGGCAGGTAGATCACCTGAGGTCAGGAGTTCAAGACCAGGCTGACCAACATGGTGAAACCCCATCTTAAAAAAATAAATAAATAAAAATAAAAACTGGCTGGGCACGGGTTTTTCCATGTGGCCGCTTCACCCCAGCCCGGGCAATAGAGCAAGACTCTATGTCAAAAAAAAAAAAAAAAAAAAAAAATGCTGGTGCAGTGGCTCACACTTGTAATCCCAGCACTTTGGGAGGCCAAAGTGGATGGATCATCTGAGGTCAGGACATTGAGACCAGCCTGGCCAACATGGTAAAACCCTGTCTCTACTAAAAATACAAAAATTAGCCAAGTGTGGTGGTGCATGCCTGTAATCGCAGCCACTCAGGAGGCTGAGGCCGGAGAAATGCTTGAACCTGGGAGTCGGAGGTTGCAGTGAGGGGAGATCGAGCCACTGCACTCCAGTCTGGCCACAGAGTGAGACTCCATCTCAAAAAACAAAAGAGAGAGAGAGAGAGAGAGTGTGTGTGTGTGTGTGTGCGCGCGCGTTTGTGTGTTTGTTTTGTTATCTAGGCCTGTACTCTCAGCTGCTCAGAAGGCTGAGGCGGAAGGATCCTCTTGAGCACCAGAGTGCAAGTCCTGTGAGACCTTGTCTCTAAAAAAATAGAAACAAAAAAAAATTCCACACCTAAGAGTGGGAGGGGAGGGGATGTATTGATCCACACATAACAGAAAAGGATAGGAGTCTGTGAGCTTTGGCATGGCTGAATCCAGGTGCCTTGATTATCTGGAAGTGTCTCCGTATCTCCTTGTCCTGTTCCCCCGCCCTTTTTTTTTTTTTTGCGGTGCTAGTCACTGGATGAAGCAAGGGCCTTACCCCCACGCGGTTTTAGGTTCCTTGGGAAGACCGAGCACCTCGGCCTGTTCTGTTTCTCTTGTGGTAGCTTTGAACTTAGGCAGCCTTACCCCTTGTGGTGGCAGATGACCTGCCAGATCTCTTGGGTGCCATTTTAGCCACCCAAGAGTTGTCCTTCTCCATAGTCCTGCTCTGTTCACTGCTGAACAGAACAGGCATGTAACATAGGTGCTGAATGAATGGAGTTGCATGTCCATCTTCAACCCTGCCTTGCCTGGGCCACAAGGGTGGGTGGAGTCAGCCCTCCCAACATGTGGACTGAGATGGGTGCAGAGCAGTTCCCGAGAAGGAGAAGGGTCCTGTTATCAGGAGGGTTTCGAGGAAAACCATTTTTTTTTTTTTTCTGTCTGGTTTAGGACCCCTGCGTCCTTAGCACACAGAGCTGCTCCCTTATTCTCTGACTCATCCCAACATAGACCTGCATTGAAAATGCACTGGCTTGAGTTCTCATGGGTGCTGGCTGTGCTGAGCTCCTAAAGCCACATCCCAGGATAACCCTCAATAGTAGAGGGTAAGAATAGGGCTCCTGTGGGGATGCTGGGCTTCTTGCAGCTGGATCAGATGGGGGCAGGGCACCAGCATGGCCAAAGATGCCAGAACCCAGGATTCCTTCTGGAACAGGACAGTGGGCAATTCCAGGCACTGGGCCTTTCCCGTCTTCTCTCCACTCTAGTCAGGAGCCTGTGATCTAAGATCTGTTTGTTCATTTGGATTGGGTGGCATGGAGAGAGGGGCAGGGCTCCGCTGAGGGCCAGGACACCTCAGATGGGCGCCTTAGGCTTGATCTGAGGAATAGCTTTTTTTTTCTTCTTGTTTTTGAGATGGAGTCTCACTCTGTCACCAGGCTGGAGTGCAGTGGCATGATCTCGGCTCACTGCAACCTCTGCCCCTCCTGGATTCAAGCAATTCTGCCTCAGCTTCCCCAGTAGCTGGGACTGTAGGCACCCGCCACCATGCCCACCTAATATTTGTATTTTATATAGAGACAGGGTTTCGCCATGTTGGCCAGGATGGTCTTGATCTCCTGACGTGTGATCCACCTGCCTCAGCCTCTCAAAGTGCTGGGATTACAGGTGTGAGCCGCCTCGCCCCCACCTTTTTTTTTTTTTTTCTGAGATAGAGTCTCACTGTGTCACCCAGGCTGGAATATACTGGTGCAATCTCGGCTCACTGCATACTCTGCCTCCTGGGTTCAAGGGATTCTGGTGCCTCAGCCTCCTGAGTAGCTAGGATTACAGGCACGCACCACCACACCTGGCTGATTTTTGTTTTAGTAGAGATGTTATTTCACTGTGTTGGCTGGTCTTGAACTCCTGACCGCAGGTGATCTGCCAGCCTTGGCCTCCCAAAGTGCTGAGATGACAGGCGTGAGCCACCGCGCCTGGCCGGTCTGAGGCCTATCTACTGAGAGGACCCGAGTCTCAGCTCCTAGTCACACTGTACCCACTGGCTGACCCCAAACCACTCACCCAGCTCCTCCACATCCTCCTCCCACACCTGGAAGAACCAAGATGCGGTGGGGCAGAGTGCCCAAATTAAGAGATTGAATTCATGTTTTTCAGAGATTTTATTAAGAATAAGGCATATGACAGTCACCCTAAAGCACAGGACTCTACTTCTGTGGGTGAATGAGTACACTCTGAAAAGCACTGGATTCAAAAGCGCAGCCAACAGAGAATTTGGAGCAGGGCCCTCTACCCTGACCACAGGGCGCCTGCCAGGCGGTTTTGAAGCCCTGCATGTCCCCCATTCAAGGCTGGCGTGTCCTGGAAAAGGTGCTTGGAGATCTCCCTCCCTGCACTGAGAAGTGCCCCTCTCCCTCTAGGCCTCCCCGCTCTCTCCACCAGGGAGGACTCCATCCTGCTGCTTATATGGGGAAGGGCTACCCCACTTTGGCCCTGGACTAGTCCCCCAAGCTGCAGGGTGCGGTGGCTGGGCTGAGGTGCAGAGCCTCTGACAGCACAGCCCATTGCGCGCTGGCCGAGTTCCAGAGCAGGGGGAGGTCCCCACCAGCAGCTCTGCGTCCTGGATCTGTCCACACTTGGGGTGTGGCAGGAGCTCCACCTAGGGACCCTGAGTGTCCTCTTCAACACTCCCTCTCTCCCAGTGGGGATTCGTGCAGCAGAGGAGAGATATAGTCCTTTCCCTTCTTGGTCACCCAGACATTCCAGCGGCTGCGGGGTGTGGGGGTGGGAGGCTTCCCTAGGGCTGGGTGGGCTCTCAAGCCAAACCCAGGGAGGGTGGGGCCTCTCCTGGGCTCGAGGCTGAGGAGTTTTGGGCAGGGGCCAAGAGCAGGCCAATGACTTTAGCTCCTAGTCTCATTCTGCTGCACGGAGGGTTCTGTGCAGGCCGGTGGAGGGAAGTTTCCATTATTTTCAGGAGGGCGAGGGGGGAATTTCTGTGAAAACTAGAACCCTGCATCTGCCATGGGTTCTCCCCCAGCTTGCCCCAGGTACCTCCAGCACCTCAGCTGAGAGTCAGTGAGTCAGCTGTTCCAGACTCAGAACTTTTCATCTAGGGGATCTCCAAGCTCCCACAAACAACCGTCGTTATCTGTGGTTGCTAGAAGAGAGATGGGAGTTGGGTGGCACTGATGGGGTCACTTCGGGAGAGGCAGGTAGGCCACTGGAAGATCCCTGGGGCCAGAGTGTGGTGGGGCCCCAGCTGGACACCCTGGAGGCCCAGGAGGGAAGGGGGAAGGGGGCTATTGCTACAGAGCTGGGGGGAGGCCAGGCAAAGGGAGCTATGGCTTTTAGTGGGTAGGTGGGCAGATAAAGTACTTTACCATCTCTGCAGAAGAATTGACCTAAGAAAGTCACCCTGTTCACCCCAAAAGTGTGGTTGTGGGAGATGAGGGTGTGTGGGCTCCTCTGGAAAGAGGCTCTTGCCCTCCTTCCCACGGTCCTCTGGGCACCTCTGAGAGAAGAGTGAGGCCCTCACACACAGACAGGTTCAGAAAGAATAGGGGTGCAGTGAGTTACATATACTTGAGGGGGTACAGAGATGGCACAGGCACAACCACAGGACTGGTGGAGGGTAGAGGTGGAGGCAGGCAGAGCAAGGACCCCAGGCCACTTTTTGGCCCATGTGAAACTGGAGAGCACTGTCCCAAGGGTGCCCCAACCTCAGCCATCTGGATCCCAGGAGCTGGAGACCCACAGACCAGGCCTGGTTATTGCTCAGTGGTCTGGGCAGTCCCGGGTGGGCTCAGCTGGGAGGGCTGCACACTGACTGGCTGAGTGTGCTCTCGCTCACTGGTCCCTACTTCTTGCCAATTTCTCCTCCCTCTAACAAATGGAAGGAAAGGGGGTGTGATCGGGGATTCCCCCATCTTCATGGGGCCGTGTTGGGAGAAGAGCTTGTAACCCTAGAGCTTGACTCTGCTCACCTCCCAGACCCCTGGGTAACACGGAATGTGTGGCGTCAAGGTCAGGACCTGTCAGGAAAGGGGTGTCTGTGAAGGAGGTAAAGGCCTCTCCCTGCCCCATGTCCTCCCCTCGAAGCCCCTGGAAGACCTCACAGGCACTTAGGACTTGATGCAGGACCCACAAAGGAGGGATGGCATGGGGCTCCAGGGGTGTGCTTCCTTCTAGGCTGGGCTGGGGGTGGCGGCAACAGGCTGCGCTGAACTGCCCCTCCTGCCTTTGGTGGTGGCTGGGGAGCTTAGGAGAAAGGGCTAGGAGGTGGAGCGTTCTCCTTTCCACCATTCGACATGGAGAACTGCGCATCCCACCACTGCCAGATTCCGACAGGTTCAGGGACATCTCCGGAGGGCGTCCCGGCTGGGGACTCACCTGTGCTCCCACCATGCCCCCCAGCAAACCCAAACCCAAACCCAAACTTCTATCAGTAGCTGCCACTTCCAAGAAGCCAGGCCCTTGTTTTTTCCTTTTTTTGAGACGGAGTTTTGCTCTTGTCGCCCAGGCTGTAGTGCCATGGCGCGATCTCGGCTCACTGCAACCTCCACCTCCCAGGTTCCAGCGATTCTCCTGCCTCGACTTCCCAAGTAGCTGGGATTACAGGCACGCACCACCACGCCCGGCTTTTTGTATTTTTAGTAGAGACGGGGTTTCACCAAGTTGGCCAGGTTGGTCTCGAACTGGTGACCTCCAGGGATCCGCCCGTCTCAGCCTCCCAAGGTGCTGGGATTATAGGCGTGAGCCACCGTGCCGGCCAAGGCCTTCCTTCTTCTTGCCTCTGGGTGCAGCCAGCTGATTAGGAAGCCGAGCAAAATTAGCACCAATAAACAGGACTAGGAAAACCTGGGGCTACCCCCTGAGGGGAAGACAGTTCCTGCCTTCCGGAAGCCTGGCCCGGAGCTTGCCTTTCCATCACCTCCCTTCCCCAGCGCAGCTCCCAGTCCCCGCGTACCCAGCGTGGCGGACTCGGGAAGAGCTGCGCTGGAGACGGCTCTAGACCAAGTCCGGCCACTTGGCCGCTTCTGTAATCCTCTCCCAGGGCCCGCGGATGCGACCTTCCAGAAGTTCAACTTCCAGCAGGCGCATCTTCCCCACCAGGGGCTCTGGGAAGACGCATCTTCTAAAGTGTTCCGTGCTCCCCTGCAAGGACCTGTCGGCAGGTTCGGGGTGGGGGTAAAAGTACAGCCCCGAGCCCGAGCCTCTCCTGAGAGGAAAGAGGCTGGGCGGGAAGGGCGTCGGCGCGTGGGTGGGGAGGCCGGGGGTACCGCTGTCACTCTGCGTGCCTCTCGCAGGCCAGCTCGGCCCTCCCACCCCACCACGGAGTGTCGGCTTTCCCGGGGTCGGGCGTGGCCCCCGTCCCTCCCGTCTCGCTGGCGGGCGGGACCGGGTCAGGATCCGGACAGCTAGGCCTCCCCGGAAAGAAGGTGCCGCCGCTCGGCCCCGCGGAGGCATCTCGCGGGAGGAGAGCGCTGGAAGCTTTGGAAACGTCGGGAAGTACAAAAGGCTGGCGGTTCTAGGGGTGGGGGAGCCGGGGCCGCCGCGACTCGCTTCCTGGAGGAGGGACGGCCGCCCTCGGCCCCCGGGACCTATCTGCGCGGCCCGAGCTGCGTCCCTGGCCGACCCTCCCCGTGCGCCCCGCGTCACCCCGGGCCTACTCCGGGTCCCCGGGCGCGCAAGGCGCTGGATGCTGCGGGCCGGCTCGGTCCGGGGGCTCCTGGGGAGGCGGCTGGCGCGGGCTGCGACCGGTGGGCCGCAGCGGCCTCCGGGCGTAGAGGAAGAGCGCGGGGTCGGGCATGGGTTCGGCGTCGTCCAGGGCGCAGGCCCCGCGGTCCCAGGCGGCCCAGTCCCGGCCGGGGCCCTTGGCGGCGGCCTCGTGGGCGGCGGGCGGGCGGCGGGCCCGCGGTGCGCGGCGGCGAGGCCGGGGTTCGGCGGCAGCGGCGCCGCCGGGGCCCGGGCGCGGGGCCTGCAATCTCTGGCGCGCCGCGTGTAGCTGGCAGGAGAGGTAGGCGGCCGCCTCGGTGTGCTTCTGCAGCTCGGTGCCCAGCACGGTGGCGCGGTGGCTGCGGCGGCGCAGCTCCTCCAGGAAGCGGCGTTCCTCGGTGCGGAGGCTGCAGCGCAGCGCGGACACCAGCGCCTCGCGCTGCGCCACCTCCCGCCGCAGCTCCGCGTTGGCCGCGGCCCGCGCCTCCAGCTGCGACTCCAGGGCGCGGCACTTGCTCTCCAACTCCCGGGATGCCGCCTCTGGAACGGGGCAGAGGCCAGAGGTTACAGTCGCCGCCGGGATTGGAACAGAACCTGCACGGCTCAGCGCTCCGTGCAACAAAGCGCCCAGGCCCGGCGCGGGGGCTCACTCCTGGTATCCCAGCATTTGGGAGGCCGAGGTGGGCAGATCACTTGAGGTCAGGAGTTCGAGACCAGCTTGGTCAGCATGGCGCAACCGCGTCTCTACTAAAAGTACAACACTGAGGCCGGGCGCGGAGGCTCACGCCTGTAATCCCAGCATTTGGGGAGCTGAATTGGTCAGATCAGTTGAGATCAGGAGTTTGAGACCAGCCTGGCCAACATGGTGAAACCCCATTTCTACTGTAAATACAAAAGTTAGCCGGGCATTGTGGTGGGTGCCTGTAATCCCAACTACTCAGAGGCTGAGGCAGGAGGATCGCTTGCATCTAGGAGGCTGAGGTTGCAGTGAGCTGAGATCACGCCATTGCACTCCAGCCTGGGTGACAAAGCGAGACTCCCTCTCAAAAAACAAAAACAACCAAAACAAGCCCCACTCCTGCCCACGCCCTCCAGTTACTCGTCCCACCGAGCTCCCTCTCCTTGCCCACTGGGGCTGCAGTGGCCTTCCTCGTTCTGCCCTTGCACCTATCCTATCCTCTGCTTGGCTTCTCCTCTCATTCTTCAGGTTTCAGCTTAAGTGCAAACCCCTTCCTGGCCCTTTATGCATTCCACAGATAGTTCATGGACCCCTGACCGCGTGCAGTGTGTTAGGTATTGGAGGTAGGGCACATAATAAAACGGTCTCTGCGAAGCTTACAGCATAGTGGGAGAGGCATAGTAAATAATCACAAATAAATGTGAGCTTGCAACTGTGACATGTGGAAAGTCTGCTGTGACTGTAACTGGAGAATGTGACCTCGAGAGGGAAGTCTTCCCAGCAGAAGAGACTGGAGCTAAGATCTAAGTTATATATAGAGATAAACAGGAATTAAGTAGTGAAGACAGGAGAGAAGTGTGCTCCAGACAGAGGAAACAGCTTGTGTAAAAACGCAGTGGCAGGAAGACCTGGTGAGAGGAAGGGAATGAAGGAGGTGTGAGTGTGCGTGGGGAGTCCGTGCCCTTGTTTCCTCCATAGGGCATTTATCACCGTTGTTTTTTTTTTTTTGAGACAAAGTCTCCCTCTGTTGCCAGGCTGGAGTGCAGTGGCATAGCTCACTGCAGCCTCTACTTGAGCCTACAGGCTCAAGTAATCCTCCCACCTCAGCCTTCCCAGGAGCTTGGACCACAGGCATGCACGTTTTTTTTTTTGTACAGACGAGGCTTTGCCATGTTGCCTGGGCTGGTCTCGAACTCCTGGGTTCAGGCAATCCTCCTGCCTCAGCCTCCCAAAATGTTGGGATTACAGGTGTGAGTCATCTTGGTCGGGTGTGGTGGCTCACATCTGGAATCCCAGCACTTTGGGAGGCCAAGGCAGGTGGATCACGAGGTCAGGAGTTTGAGACCAGCCTGACCAACATGGTGAAACCTCATCTCTACTAAAAATACAAAAATTAGCCGGGCGTGGTGGCGCCTGTAACCCCAGCTACTCAGAAGGCTGAGGCAGGAGAATCACTTGAACCCAAGGCTGCAGTGAGCTAAGATCACACCACTGCACTCCAGCCTGGGCAACAGAATGAGACTCCGTTTCAAAAAAAAAAAAAAAAAAAAAAGGTGAGTCACTGCTCCCACCCACATTTGTAATTTTTTTGTTTATTGTTTGCCTTTGCCACGGCAGCAGCTTTCAATCCTGGATAGACATTGGAACTACCCAGAGAGCTTTAAAAAATGCTGTTTCCTGGGCACTACTAAATACCAATTGAATCAGCATCCCTGGAGTTGGACCTGGGAACTGGTGTTGCTTAGATCTTCCCAGGTTGAGGACCCCTGTCTCCTGACCAGGAGCTCTGTCTCAGCAGCACCATATCCTAGGACTTGAGACGTGTAAGTAGGGATGTAGACAGCTGAAAGGGGAAAAAGTGCCCTGGAAGTATGAAAATCACCAAGTGATAAGAGGACAAAGAAAGTTCTTAAGCCCAGTGGGTTGGCACACTCATCCCAGTGACTCAGGGGAGGGCTGAGCGGGGAGGATCTCTTGAGCCTAGAAGTACGAAGCTACAGTGAGCTGTGACTGCCACTGGACACTACAGCCTGGGCAACAGAGCAAGACCCTGTCTCTAAAATAAAAAAAGAGTTCTTCAAGCCCATTGAAAGATAAGATAGGCCAGCACAGTGGCTCACATCTGTAATCCTGGCACTTTGGGAGGCTGAGGCGGGCAAATTGCTTAACCTCAGGAGTTCAAGACCAACGTGGGTGACATGGTGAAACCCCATCTACAAAAAATCTGGGCGTGGTGGCAGGTGTCTGTAGAAACAGCTAATCTTGAGGTTGAGGCGAAAGGATCTCTTGAGCCCACCCAGGAGGTGGAGGTTGCAGTGAGCAGAGATGGTGCCACTACATGCCAGCCTGGGCGACAGAGTATGAGACCCTGTCTCAAAAAGAAAAAAGATAAAAACCAAGACATTGTGTCAGTGGCTTGAACCCAGGTGACCACAAAGACCCTTTCAGACAAAGGACAGTGAGTGGGGGATGAAAGAGGCTTTGTCACAGAACTGTCCTAGTGTCTGGGATGCGTGCTGCCTTCCATCAACCACCGGGGCAGAAGAGGTTGTCCTTTTATGGCGGAATTAGTCCAGGTCCATAAGTGTTTAGATGATCCCTAGCTGATCTTTAAGCATGAATACACAGAGCAATCTGTAGGGCTTCTAACATCATAAACTTCCAGCCTATAGCACTTCTCTATAAGCAACACGGCAATATGGAAGAGAATCTGTTCTTTTTTTTGAGACCGAGTTTCGCTCTTGTTGCCCAGGCTAGAGTGTAATGGGGTGATTTCAGCTCACCCCAACCTCTGCCTCCCGGGTTGAGGCAATTCTTTTGCCTCAGCCTCCCAAGCAGCTGGTATTACAGGCATGCACCACCGTGCCCAGCTAATTTTTTTTTTTTTTTTTTGAGACAGAGTCTCGCTCTATCGCCAGCCTGGAGTGCAGTGGCGTGATCCCGGCTCACTGCAACTTCCGTTTTCCAGTTTCAAGCAGTTCTCCTGCCTCAGCCTCCTGAGTAGCTGGGACTACAGGCACTCACCACCACGCCTGGCTAATATTTTGTACTTTTAGTAGAGATGGGGTTTCACCATGTTGGCAAGGATGGTCTTGAACTCCCGACCTCAGGTGATCCGCCCGTCTTGGCCTCCAAAGTGCTTGGATTACAGGTGTGAGCCACCATGCCCGGCCGGTCTCGATCTCTTGACCTTGTGATCCACCCGCCTCGGCCTCCCAAAGTGCTGGGATTACAGGAGGCTAATTTTTTATATGTACTCAGTCCTGGTTCTGAGCTCTTATAATCTGATGGTAAAGATCTTAACAATGCAGTTTAAAAAAAATTGTGGGGAAAAAGACATGACAAGATTTAGCATCCTAACCATTTGTAGGAGTACCATTCGGTACCGTTAGGTATATACATGTTGGTGTACAACAGATCTTTAGAACTTTCTCATCTTGCAAAACTAAAAATCGATATTCATTGACCCCCCAACCCCCCAATTTTACGGGTGAAGTAATACTCCATAAACAAATATTTTAGTGGAATTTCTTTTTTTGAGACAGTCTCGCTCTGTTGCCCAGCCTGGAGTGAAGTGGCTCAATCTTGGCTCACTGCAACCTCTGCCTCCTGGGTTCAAGTGATTCTCCTGCCTCAGCCTCCTGAGTAGCTGGGCTTACAGACGCGCACCACCACACCCAGCTGATTTGTGTATTTTTAGTACAGACAGGGTTTCACCATGTTGGCCAGTCTGGTCTTGAACTCTTGACCTCAGGTGATCCACCTGCCTCGACCTCCCAAAGTGCTGGGATAACAGGCGTGAGTCACCGCGCCTGACTTTAGTGGAATTTCTAAGACAGCAAGAAGTTTTGTAAAATGCAGGATTTACTAGTGTGTGTGTGTTTCATTTCCTGTAAGTTCCTTGAAGTCAAGGAGCCCATCCTGACATGCATCTTGGCCTCAGCCTGCAATCACTCAGATGAGTGCGCCTTGACACTGACCATGTGATCCCTTGTGCAAGGATGGGAAGGACTGGGGAGGTGAGTCACATTACCATCTCCTTCCTGCTTTCCTTTCCTCACTTTGGACAGAGACATGGATACAGGGCAATGTGTGTGGTGGTGTACGTTGTTCACTGCACAGGGGCATCCCCAAGGTCATCCACTGGGCAAGTGTGGCTGACACCCTGCACTCTGCTCACCGGCCAAGAAGTGACTGTTCCCAAGTCTAGGCTGGTGACAGAGAAGGCTTGGGTCTTACTAAGGGCTGGGGAAACTCCAGCTGTGGGCCCCATGACCCTTCCCCACCAGTAGTCCCTCTCTTACCTTGCTGGTGAGATTGGACCTCTCTCATTTCCAGGTCATGCGTCAGTTCTAGGGGGAAAGAAAAGAAAAGGCAGTTTGTGTGTGTGAGAGAGAGAGATCATGGAATCACAGCTCAGTAAGAGCGGCAATAAGGATCCTTAGAAACCACCCCCATACTATTTTACTGCAGCCTTGCAAGGGGAAGAGATGAAGAGGTGTGTCCAGGATGCAGCCAGAACCTGGCCAGCTGGATTCTAAGCTCAGAAATCTTCCCAGCTCAAGCTTTGAGCCTGGGTTTGGAGTTTAGTTCACCCCTCCTGGGACTCAGGAGGCTGGCTTGTTTTGGGGCTGGGGGAGTATCTACTCTTCCTGGGGTGATATGCCACCTAATGAAAGCAGTCCTGAGGCCGGGCGCAGTGGCTCAAGCCTGTAATCCCAGCACTTTGGGAGGCCGAGGTGGGTGGATCACGAGGTCAGGAGATCGAGACCGTCCTGGTCAACATGGTGAAACCCCGTCTCTACTAAAAATACAAAAAAAAACATTAGCTGGGCATGGTGGTGCGTGCCTGTAATCCCAGCTACTGAGGAGGCTGAGGCAGGAGAATTGCCTGAACCCAGGAGGCGGAGGTTGCGGTGAGCCGAGATCGCGCCATTGCACTCCAGCCTGGGTAACAAGAGTGAAACTCCGTCTCAAAAAAAAAAAATGAAAGCAGTCCTGGAAGACCCTTGCTGTGCAGGGCTTTGACCCTTTCGTGTTTAGCTGATGGCTGCTGGAGTGTCCTGAACTACTTGGTGGCACTGAGGCAGGCTCAGGGCAGTGGCTACTTACCAGTCTGGACACTTGTTTCTCACTGTTTTTTTTTTTTGAGACGGGGGTCTCGCTCTGTTGCCCAGGCTGGAGTGCAGTGGCGTGATCTCGGCCCATTGCAACCTCTGCCTCCCAAATTCAAGCAATTCTCCTGCCTCAGCCTCTCGAGTAGCTGGGACTACAGGCTTCCGCCACCACGCCTGGCTAATTTTTGGTATTTTTAGTAGAGACGGACGGGGTTTCACCATGTTAGCCAGGATGGTCTCGATCTCTTGACCTTGTGATCTGCCCGCCTCGGCCTCCCAAAGTGCTGGCATGACAGGCATGAGCCACCGCACGTGGCTGCTTTTCACTGTTTTGACAGCTGCTACAGTTGAGCCTGTGTTATTATCTGAACATCAGCACTGCCCCCTCCCAAGCCCCAGTTCTATTGTATGCCCCCCAGCAGGGAGAGGGGCTTCAAGGAGGACCGTGCTGCCTTAGTGGTGGAGGCTTGGCATTGACAGGGTGGGGCGGGCAGCCTAGGAGCCACTCGAGGGCAATGGTGCAGGGGCAGTTTCCTCCAGGGTGCTGCAGCCTAGCCACCACCCCTCTGCCTGCCTGTCCCCCCAGTTTCCATTCCTTAGTGCCCTCCAAGCCCCATCTCTCAGCCCAGGTGAGTTTGATAACTTTTCCAGCCCCACCCCCACTCCCGCAACTCCAGCAGGGCTCAAGAGCTGGTACAAGGGCAGAAGGCGGGCAGAGCCACAGCTGCCGGTGATGCAGGCCTACTCAGGGCACCTGTGTACACCTGCAGGCACACAGTCTGGTGCCCAAGGGGAGAAGGTGTGAAGCTGGGGTCGGGTAAGGAAGGCAGCACATCTCTGGGATCAGCCCAGCAGCACCGTCAGGGACTGGCCTGTGACCCTTCTGCCCGCCCCTCCTCACTGCCCTCACTGGGCTCTTCCAGAGCTTTGCCAGAGGTGCCTTCTCTGGGGAGGCCAGTTGTTGCTGGGAGACAGACAGCTGGGATGCCTGAGCCTTCTGCTGTGACCAGAGTCTGAACCTGCTCCCTGGAGCCCCTGTGAGGGCTCCAATACCTCTCTCCAGGGCTTCCTGGGGCCAACTCAGCCCCTCCTCCAAGGCCTTGTGATGTAGCCCAAGGGGCCCTGAACTGGGTTCAGGGATTTGGGGATGGGGATGCCTTGGCTCTCCCATGAACTAACTCCCTGTGGGTGGTTTCTCTTCAGTCCTTAAACCCGGGACTTGGGGGTAGGGAGATAAAAGTCCCAGCTGGGCTGTAGATGAGCATGCGGTGAGGTCACATATGCTGTATGACCTTTGCCAGTAACAGCACCTCTCTGAGCCTCAGTTTTCTCATCTGGAAAATGGGGGCATAATAGCATCTCCTCTCTAAGGAGCTGTCACCAGGATTAAATGAGAAAAAAAATAAAAGTGAGCTCAGCCCAGGGCTAAGCGGGTGCTGAACAAGGGTGGGGAGTTCTTGTCATCATCCACGCTGCTTCGCCCCCCAGAACACACCAACCTCTCCAGCTCTTCGTTCTGAGGCCTCGCCCACCCTCGGCCAGCTCCCTCGGCAGCCTGTCCCCCTCCCAACGCCCTCCCAGATCTGGGTCCCTCTGTAATCTCCTTTCCCTTATCTTCCCTCTTCTCATCAGCTCCTCCTTGGGGGAAAGGCCTTATTCAGCCATTTCAGCCCCGAGAATGGCTGCTGTAGCCCAGCCTGGTTATTTTTATCCCCTTAATCAATAACCGAGAGGTGGTGGGGTATGGAAGCTCACGCCTGTAATCCCAGCACTTTGGCAGGCCAAGGCAGGCAGATCATCAGAGGTCAGGAGTTCAAGACCATCCTGGCCAACATGGTGAAAGCTTGTCTCTGCTATAAGTACAGAAATTAGCAGGGGCGTGGTGGTGAGCGCCTGTAGTCCCAGCTACTTGGGAGGCTGAGGCAGGAGAATGGCTTGAACCTGGAAGGCGGAGGCTGCAGTGAGCTGAGATTGTGCCACTGCACTCCAGCCTGGGTGACAGAGCGACACTCCATCTCAAAAATAAAAAATAGTAATAAAGAAACCGAGGTTTCAGGCCCATAGCCATGTGAGAAGGGCAGTGGGGGTGAGGGCACTCTGTTCCTGCTGGCTTCACACTTGGGGATCTGGCCTGGGTCCTGACAGGAGGGACCATCAGTTCTCAGAATTAGCAAAACAGAAACGAGAGGAACTGCTGTAGGGTCTTAGCATTTTCTCTTTTCTTTTTCTTTCTGTTTAAGATGGAGTCTCACTCTTGTTGCCCAGGCTGGAGTGCTGTGACGCAATCTTGGCTCAACGCAACCACTGTCTTCCAGGTTCAGGTGATTCTCCTACGTCAGCCTCCCAACGAGCTGAGATTACAGGCGCGTGCCACCATGCCTGGCTAATTTTTGTATTTTTAGTAGAGATGGGGTTTCACCATATTGGCCAGACTGGTCTTGAACTCCTGACCTTGTGATCTGCCTGCCTCTGCCTCCTAAAGTGCTGGGATTACAGGTGCTTTCCTCTTATAATTTTGTTATTTCAGTGAAAAGGTGGCATCAGGCATGGGTGAGATACTTGGGTCACTGTTGTCCCCCAAGCTGGCCTCTGCTCCCATCCAGTCTTCAGGGGAGATGAGAATGTGTCTGTGGAGCCTGAGGAAGCTGTAATACCTGAGTCAGGACTACTGGCTTCTCATGTCACAGTGTGGGGAGTAAGCTGGGTCACTCAGATCCTTTGGGACTCAGTTTCCCTGGGCAGTGGGGAGCTCCCAGGAGCAGGTGCTGGAAGGGAGTTAGAAGTCTGAGCATCTTGGGGAAAAGACGTCCAGAAAGCTGCAGAGGCATGTAGGGCCGTGCGTCTGGAGCTGTGGGATCTAATTATCCCTTTGCCACTGACATGCTGGGCGGCTGTCTCTCTGGGCCTTGGTTTACCTAAGTAGGTACAATGAAGAGGCTGGGCCCTCCCAGCTGAGACAGTCTATGAGGCATTGGCTCCAAAGCCTGAATGTGGAGACAGCCTCAGGGAGCACTTGGGGCGGAGCCAAGCCTCTGAGAGCCCCAGGCAGCTGAGACCCCAGGCCCAAGAGCAGAGGCCAGGCCGGGATTTCACTCCGTCCTTAGTGCCTCCCCCCTGCTCCGCCCACAAATCTAGTCCGCAGGCAAGTCCTTTCTTTCAGCCCACCTCCCACCTACGGGTCCCCCCCTTTCCATCCCTCTTCATCTCTTCCCTGGACCATTCACCACCTCTGCCGGTCTCCCTACCTCCCTCTTCCACCAATTCAGCTTCCATACAACTGCCAGACTGAGCTGCTTTTTCTTTCTTTTTTTTCTTTGAGACAGAGTCTCACTCTGTAGCCCCGGCTGGAGTGCAGTAATGTGATCTCCGCTCACTCCAACCTACACCTCCCAGGTTCAAGTGATACTCCTGCCTCAGCCTTCTGAGTAGCTGGGATTACAGGTGTGCACCAGCACGCCTGGCTGATTTTTTGTATTTTTAGTAGTGATGGGGTTTTGCCATGTTGGCCAGGCTAGTCTTGAACTCTTGACCTCAGGTGATCCACCCACCTCAGCCTCCCAAAGTGCTGGGATTACAGGTATCAGCCACCACACCTGGCCCAGAATGAGTTTTTTTTTTTTTTTTTCTTTGAGACAGTCTTGCGCCTGCTCCGTCATCCAGGCTGGAGTGCAGTGGCCTGATCTCGGCTCACCACAACCTCCGCTTCCTGGGTTCAAGCAATTCTCTTGCCTCAGCCTCCTGAGTAGCTGGGATTATAGGCGCACGCCACCGCACCCAGCTGATTTTTGTGTTTTTAGTAGGGACGAGGTTTCACCATGTTGGCCAGGCTGGTCTCAAACTCCTGACCTCATATCTGCTCACCTCGGCCTCCCAAAGTGTTGGGATTACGGGCGTGAGCCACCGCACCTGGCCCAGACTGAGTTTCTTAATGCAGCATAATGCTATCAAGCAGCACTCAGCGGCTCAAAAAACCATCTGTGCCTCCCACTACCCAGGAGGACAAACTCCTTGGCGTTCATGGTATTGGTCAAGGTCTTCCACATTCTGGCTCCAGTTGGATTTTTTTTTTTTTTTTTTTTGGGCAAAGGCTCACCCTGTTGCCCAGGCTGGAGTGCAATGGCACAATCTTGGCTCACTACAACCTCTGCCTCCTGGGTTCAAGCAATTCTCCCGTCTCAGCCTCCCGAGTAGCTGGGACTACAGGCACCTGCCACTGCGCCCAGGTAATTTTTTGTATTTTTGGTAGAGATGGGGTTTCACCATATTGGTCAGGCTGGTCTCAAACTCCTGACTTCAGGTGATTCACCCACCTTGGCCTCTCAAAGTGCTGAGATGACAGGTGTAAGCTGCTGCATCCAGCCTCCAGCTGGATTTCTTATTGGTCTCCTTTAAGTGCTGCTTTATCCATCAACTAGAACTTTCCATGAGCTTCTGGCTTCCCAGCTTCTGGCCTTTGCCGTGCTCTTCCCTTCATCTGGAATGCTCTCTCCACTCCCCTTCCCCTGTGGTGTCTCGGCATGTCCACATGTTACGTAGCCTCCAGGAGCTGAAGCACCGCTCCCCTGGGGAGCCTCAGAGGCTGGGTCTCCTCCCGCGCCTGCTCCTTAGGCTGGATGTGCTCCTGCCCATGAGCTCCTGCTTGATTTCTGCTCTCCCTCCATATCACCAGTTGGCCTGTGTGTCTCCCCAGCTAGACCCAGAGCTGGGAGTTGCCTGGTGAACAGTGACTCTCGGAAAGGATGGGAACCTCCGGGAATGGGTTCCCAGGAGTCCTCCACCACCTAACCAGAGCGCTTTGCCCTGAAACTGTCAGGTGTTCCTAGAACTTCTCTGTCTGTCTCACCTCCCCAAGTCTCAGCTTCCTTATTCAAAAAAAGGGGCAGCAGAATTGGTGCAGTGTGAGGCTCACAGGGGCCGCTGGTGGGCACACCCCAGAAACTGTGGCTGTGAAACTGTGGCTGTGTTGGCCGGGTGCGGTGGCTCACGCCTGTAATCCCAGCACTTTGGGAGGCTGAGGCAGGTGGATCATGAGGCCGGGAGTTCGAGACCAGCCTGGCCAATATGGTGAAACCCAACTCTACTAAAAATACAAAAATTAGCAGGCATGGTGGCGCATGCCTGTAATCGCAGCTACTTAGGAGGTGCAGGCAGGAGAATTGCTTGAACCTGGGAGGGCATAGATGAGATCCAGCCACTGCACTCCAGCCTGGGCAACAGAGCAAGACTCTGTCTCAAAAAAAAAAAAAAGAAAAAAAAGAAAGAAACCAGTGGCTGTGATAATGACAATGACCAGTGACCCTCTCCCACCCGCCTGGCCGTCTCTCCTGGCCTCACCTGAGCAGCGTTTCTGCAGCCTCAGGATCTCCAGGTGCAGGTCTCGCAGCAGGGCCATCTGCTCCTTTTTCAGGAAGCTGATGTGGCGTTGCACGCTCTGGATCTGATGCTGCAGGGACACGGTATCCATGGCAGCCCAGGCCTGGCCCCACCTAGGGAGGATGACAAGGTGAATCCACCTCTTCCGAGCCCATGTGCACTGCCCCACCCTCAGCTCCTTCACCATCTCCTCCGCTCTGGGTCCTGTTGCCACCAGGAAGATGATTCCACCACCACTGTTACTGCCCCGCTGTTTCCTTATTCAGCCTTCATGAAGAAGCAGGGTGTAGGCAGGAAAGCATCGTTATTCCCATTTCACAGATGGAGACCCAGAGGCCCAGGAGGCAATGGTTTCATTCTCCTGCTCCCATGTAACTTTTATTTTTTTCGAGATGGAGCTTTGCTCTGTTGCCCAGGCTGGAGTGCAGTGGCACGATCTTGGCTCACTGCAACCTCAGCCTCCCAGGTAGCAAGGATTACAGGCGCCTGCCACCATGCCTGGTTAATTTTTGTATTTTAGGGTTTCACCATGTTGGCCAGGCTGGTCTCGAACTCCTGACCTTAGGTGATCCACCTGCCTCGGCCTCCCAAAGTGCTGAGATTAAGAGGTGAGCCACTGCACCCGGCCCCGTGTAACTTTAGCCTCTTCTACTTCTCTCTCTCTCTCTTTTTTAAATAGAGATGGGTTTCACTATCTTGGCCAGGCTGGTCTCGAACTCCTGACCTTGTAATCCACCTGCCTCAGCCTCCCAAAGTGCTGGGATTACAGGTGTGAGCCACCGCGTCCAGACAGCCTCTTCTACTTCTCAAACAGGAAAACAAATGGAGTGGCAAAGTGAATAAAGAAAGAAAGAAAACATGGGTTCTAGCCTGCTTCTCCTGCCCTCGCAGTGTGACCTGGGTGAGTCCTCTCCCTCTATGGGCTCTGGGTTTTCTCATGGGTAAAATGAGGGAGTTGTGGAGTGAGTGACCCCCAGTCTCTTCCAGCTCTGACGTCCCACAAGTATCTCAGCCCAAGGGCTACATGGCTATTCTGAGGATAATTCTCCCTTAGTTCAACCTCAACTCAACGACAGTCCAGGGCTCTGGGCGCCTCCAAGTCACAGTGGAAGAAGATGTGAATGTTTCACTAACAGTGACTCTGGGCTGAAGGCAGGTGGTGGAGTCCCTTTTAAAAAGAGAAAGGCTAAGAGTGGTGGCTCATGCCTGTCATTCCAGCACTTTGGGTGGCTGAGTCGGGGTTGGGGGGGATCACCTGAGGTCAGGAGTTCCAGACCAGCCTGGCCAACTTGGTGAAACCCCATCTCTCCCAACAATACAAAAAATTAGCCTAGCATGGTGGTAGGCTCCTGTAATCCCAGCTACTTGGGAGTTTGAGGCAGGAGAAGTGCTTCAACCTGGGAGGCGCAGGTTGCAGTGAGCTGAGACCATGCCATTGCACTCCAGCCTGGAAGGCAGAGTGAGACTCCATCTCTAAATAAATAAACAGATAAAATAAAAGAGAAACAGGCCAGACACTGGCTCACAGCTGTAATCCCAGCACTTTTGGAGCCCAAGGCAGGCAGATCACTTGAGTTCAAGAGTTCGAGACCAGCCTGGCCAACGTGGCGAAACCCCATCTCTACTAAAAATACAAAAAATTAGCTGGGCATGGTGGGGCATATGCCTGTAATCCCAGCTACTTGGGAGGCTGAGGCACAAGGATTGCTTGAACCTGGGAAGTGGAGGTTGCAATGAGCCAAGATCATGCCCCTACACTGCAGCCTGGGCAACAGAGAGCAAGGCTCCGTCTCAAAAATAAATAAATAAATAAAATTTTAAAAAGGAATAGGAGAGGGGGAAAGAGACCCATGCAGTGACTCCCATCGTGGAAACTTGAGTTGTTGTGATGGATGGGGAGGCGTGTGTCCCTGAATCCTAATGATGGCTTGGCTCTCCAGCTCTTCAGGCCCCGCCCCCTTCCCAAGACTCTCTTCTGTGATAATCAGCATCTTGGACAAGCAGCGGCAGACAGCAAACACTGGGGCCCAGGACTACGAGCTTCTGCTTTCTCAGCCAAGGACTCCCTAAGCTTTGCCTTTACCTTTGAGGAAAATGCCTTCACCTGCCCCTGGAATGTCCTGGGCAGTGGGAGAGACAGGCCAGTAAGATGAATAATTCTCTTCACCAAATGGTCCCCTCCAGACTAGCTTCCCTGTAAGACTTGGAAAATCCAGATTTTCATTTGTGGGGTCACATAAAGCAGGTCCCCCTGAGACCTCCCATCCTCGGGACACTCCTCTCTGGGCCCCTTTCTCTGGTACTCCCCTGAGCCCCCCAATCCAGCCAAATAGGCCTTTCATTTCAACAAGGGGTGGCCCTTTGGCCTTTGGGGATCGCTGGCTACATTTGCTGACTGTCTGCTATGTTCAGGGATCATTATACACATGATCTTCCTTCTGTCAACCAAGCTTCAGTAGGTATTATCACCCCACTTCACAAAAAAATACTTTTTCTTGGGCCGGGCGCGGTGGCTCAAGCCTGTAATCCCAGCACTTTGGGAGGCCAAGGCGGGGGGATCACGAGGTCAAGAGATCGAGACCATCCTGGTCAACATGGTGAAACCCCGTCTCTACTAAAAATACAAAAAATTAGCTGGGCATGGTGGCATGTGCCTGTAATCCCAGCTACTCGGGAGGCTGAGGCAGGAGAATTGCCTGAACCCAGGAGGCGGAGGCTGCGGTAAGCCGAGATCGCGCCATTGCACTCCAGCCTGGGTAACATGAGTGAAACTCTGTCTCAAAAAAAAAAAAAAAAAAAAAACTTTTTCTTTTTGGGACAGAATCTCACTCTGTTGCCCAGGCTGGAGTGCAGTGGTGTGATCTCGGCTCACTGCAACCTCCGCCTCCTGGGTTTAAGCGATTCTTCTGCCTCAGGCTCTGGAGTAGCTGGAAATACAGGTGTGTGCCACCACACCCAGCTAATTTTTTGTATTTTTAGTAGAGACAGGGTTTCACTGTGTTAGGATGGTCTTGATCTCCTGACCTTGTGATCCGCCTGCCTCAGCCTCCCAAAGTGCTGGGATTTACAGGCATGAGCCACCGCACCCGGCCAAAAAAAGACTCTTGTGCCGCTTCACACGCTTAGTAAGTGGTGGCAGAGTCAATTCTCCAACCAAGTCCAGAAAAGGTTCCCAATATTTACACTGATATTTACACTGGGAAGAGTCCTAGGTTTGACTCTGTCACCCAGGCTGGAGTACAGTGAGGCGATCTGCAACCTCAAACTCCTGGGCTCTAGCAATCCTTCCACCCCAGCCTCCCAAGTAGATAAGGACTACAGGTGCACGCCACCACTCCTTGCTAATTTTTGATTTTTTTGTAGAGACAGGGTCTCACTATATTGCCCAGGCTGGTGTTCACCTCCTAGCCTCAAGCAATCCTCCCACCTTGGTCTCCCAAAATGCTGGGATTACAGGCATGAGCCACTGCACCCAGCTAATTTGTGGCTGTTTCAGTTACCTGCTGTGTGACTTTTGGGAAGATAATTGACCTCTCTGAGCTATTTTCCCCCTGTAATAAAGATGGGGCTGCAAATCCTACAGTCCTAGGATAGTTGTAAGGATTAAATGAGATAACAAATGTAAGGCTGGGCGAGGTGGCTCACGTCTGTAATCCCAACACTTTGGGAGGCTGGGGTGGGTAGATCACCTGAGGTCAGGAGTTTGAGACCTGGCTGACCAATATGGTGAAACCCTGTCTCAGCCGGTCGCAGTGGCTCACACCTGTAATCCCAGCGCTTTGGGAGGCTGAGGCGGGTGGATCGCCTGAGGTTGGGAGTTCAAGACTAGCCTGACCAACATGGAAAAATCCCATCTCTACTAAAAAGTACAAAATTAGCCGGGCGTGGTGGCGCATGCCTGTAATCCCAGCTATTCGGGAGGCTGAGGCAGGGGAATTGCTTGAATCTGGGAGGCAGAGGTTGCGGTGAGCCGAGATTGCGCCACTGCACTCTAGCCAGGGCAACAAGAGTAAAAAACTGTCTCAAAAAAAAAAAAAAAAA
This sequence comes from Sapajus apella, assembly GCF_009761245.1. NCBI lineage: Eukaryota > Metazoa > Chordata > Mammalia > Primates > Cebidae > Sapajus > Sapajus apella. Next base: position 3,174,422 of record NW_022437076.1, read on the forward strand.
AAAAAAAAAAAAAAAAAAAAAAAAAAAAAAAGAGCCAGACTGCTGGTGCTTAGACATTGTAAGATTATAAATTTATGTTAAGTCACTATGTTTATGATAATTTGTTACACAGCAGTAAAAATCTAATACAGACTTGAAGGAGGGGTAGGAATTAAAGAATGAAAGGAAGAGCATTTGCAACAGGGAACAGCATCTGTGAAGGCACAGAGGTAGGAAAGAACTAAGTGATCATAAGGATAGCTGAGTTTACAGAAGGCTTACTGTGTGTCAAACTTTCTGCTAAGTGCTTCTGGTCTGTCTGAGGAACAGACATTGCCATGGTAGTTAGGGCTGAAATGAAAGGTATACAGGGAAGGAAAGTTATCAAGGGTGGGATCACGTGGCATCTTGTATGTCATGTTAAGAATTTTTAGGCTGGGCGCAGTGGCTCATGCCTGTAATCCCAGTACTTTGGGAGGCCAAGACAGGTGGATCACCTGAGATCAGGAGTTCGAGACCACCCTGGCCAACATGGTGAAACCCCATCTCTACTAAAAATACAAAAATTAGCCAGGCTTGAAGGCAGGTGCCTATAGTCCCAGCTACTCTGGAGGCTGAGGCAGGAGAATCCAGGTAGGCGGAGCTTGCAGTGAGCCAAGATCGTGCCATTGCACTCCAGCTTGGGCAACAGAGCAAGACTCTAACTCCAAAAAAAATATGTAATATTAAGTGAATTTAGAAGTTCTTAAAAGGGCCAGGCATGGTGGCTCACGCCTGTAATCCTAGCACTTTGGGAGGCTGAGGTGGGTGGATCACCTGAGGTCAGGAGTGCAAGACCAGCCTGGCCATCATGGTGAAACCCCATCTTTAAAAAAAAAAAAAGAAAAGAAGTTCTTAAAAGAATTCTAAGCAGTGGAAGAACATACTATGATTTGCATTTTTTTTTGAGACAGGGTCTCACTCTGTCCCCCAGGCTGGAATGCAGTGGCGCAATGATGGCTCATTGCAGCTCGAACTCCCAGGCTCAGGCTGAGACTCCACCTCAGTCCCCCAAGAAGCTGGGACCACAGGCTCATGTTACCATGTCCGGCTAAAAAAGACATGTGGGCACGGTGGCTCACACCTGTATTTCCAGCACTTTGGGAGGCCAAGGTGGGTGAATCATGAGGTCAGGAGATCTAGATCATCCTGGCCAACATGGTGAAACCCCATCTCTACTAAACTATAAAAAATTAGCCAGGTGTGGTGGTGTGCACCTGTGGTCCCAGCTACTCGGGAGGCTGAGGCAGGGGAATCGCTTGAACCTGGGAGGCAGAGGTTGCAGTGAGCTGAGATTGCACCACTGCACTCCAGCCTGGGCAACAGAGCCAGACTGTGTCTCAAAAACAAAAATATAAAAGATAAAATAAAAACAATAATATGCTGGTGCACAAGTCAGGAGAAACAGGTGAGCTGCGTGTGTGTGTAACTGTGTCTGTGTCGGGATTTGTGTGCTTGCAGATCTGTATGTGTGCCTGAGTGTGTGTGCCTCAGGGAGCACGTGTGAGTGTTTCTCGATCCTCTTGCTGCTGTGTCTGCTGTGCGAGGATCCATCCACCTGGAGGATGAAGGTGTGTGGGCCCATGCTTGGGACAAAGAAAAAACATCTGCTCCCAGCCACTGAGATGCAAACGCGTCTGAAGAGAAAAGGCCTTCCCACACAGCTCTGGAGACTGGACTCTGGCCACCGTGAGAGGCTCGGCCAAACAGCTGCTTCTGTGCTTTCCCAGAAACACTTGAGTATTTGCTTCCAACTAGGCAGGCTGCTTTTCTCAGGGCAGAAATTTGGGTCACAAACAATCTTGGCAAATATTCTTCCTTAGGCGTTATTGTTCTTTTGGGGGAGGGTGGGAGACAGCATGGGGAAGGGAACTAGTGACAACCAAAATCTCTCTCTTGTGGCTGGAGAGTTTCAGGCACTACTTCAGAAGGCCCAAGCCAGGAAAACAGATGTTCCCATCAGAAATGCAGTCCTGGAACATCTGGGCTTCAGACGCTCATGCCTGAGGAAGTGGCCTAAGCTAGTCACAGCAGCTGAAGGGCTGGTGCTATCGGCTCCATCTTTCCCCCACATCCAGCACTAGGCACCCAGCCTGAGTTAACATGCTCAGGGAAGAGGGTCACTGTCCTCTGTCCACTGTCCTGACCACATCAGGGACTGCATTGTTTCTGCTTCCCTCCTTCTGGTTCTCTGAGTTTTTTTTCCTGTTAATTTTCCCTTCTTTTTCTTTTTAGAGACGGGGTTTCATTGTGTTGGCCAGGCTGGTCTTGAACTCCTGACCTTAAGTGATCCGCCCGCCTTGGCCTCCCAAAGTGCAGGGATTACCGGTGTGAGCCACCGCACCTGGCCCTTTTTTTTTTTTTCTGAGATGGAGTCTTGCTCTGTTGCCCAGGCTGGAGTGCAGTGGCGCGATCTTGGCTCACTGCAACCTCCAACTCCCGGGTTCAAGCAGTTCTCCTGCCTCAGCCTCCCAATAGCTGGGATTACAGGTGCCCACCAAAATGCCCGGCTAATTTTTGTATTTTTTGTAGAGTCAGGGTTTCACCGTGTTGGCCAGGCTGGTCTCGAACTACTGACCTCCGGTGATATGCCCACCTTGGCCTCCCAAAGTGCTGGGATTACAGGTGTGAGCCACCATGCCTGGCCTAGTTCTTACAGCTCTTTGGGTTGAAAGAACCACACAAAGTACAGCATCATAGCCGGGTGTGGTGGTGCGTGCCTGTCGTCCCAGCTACTCGGGAGGCTGAGGCTGGAGGATCTCTTGAGCCCAGGAGTTCTGGGCTGTAGTGTGCTATGCCGATCGGGTGTCTGCACTAAGTTCGACATCAATATGGTGACCTCCTGGGAGCAGGGGACCACCAGGTTGCCTAAGGAGGGATGAACCGTCCCAGGTCGGAAGTGGAGCAGGTCAAAACTCCCGTGCTGATCAGTAGTGGGATCGCGCCTGTGAATAGCCACTGCACTCCAGCCTGGGCAACATAGCGAGACCCCGTCTCTTTTTAATAAAAAAAAAGTATAGAATCATAATGCTTAGGACCCACAGGACCTTCAAAATCATCTCAGTGGTTTTCAAGTTTTGCTACATAGACCTCCAGGACTCCACTAAGGGGTCTCAAAAGGACTGGGGGTAAAGGGCAGGGCCGGAGGCTTTGCCTTTTTACCCCTCCTTTGTATTATGAGCTTATGCATACATAGAAATTCATTGGAGGAAAGGCTTTTGCTCACCCACAGGTTTTTTCTTAATTATTATTTTTTTATTTTATTTTTTGAGACGGAGACTCGCTCTGTCACTTAGGCTGGCGTGCAGTGGCACGGTCTCAGCTCACTGCAACCCCTGCCTACTGGGCTCAAGCAATTCTGCTGCCTCAGCCTGCTGAGTAACTGGGACTTCAGGAGTCTGCCACCATGCCTGGCTAATTTTTGTATTTTTAGTAGACCAGGGGTTTTGCCATGTTGGCCAGGCTGGTCTTGAACTCCTGATCTCAAGTGATCCACCTGCCTCAGCCTCCCAAAGTGCTGGGATTACAGGTGTGAGCCACCACGCCCCCAAAACCTCTTTTTAGTCCAGTCATTCCTTGGGTATCTAAATCTCACCTTCCCCACACCCTTTTCATCTGCTCAAGGTCCCCTGGCCTCTGCTGCCTCTTTCCCTCAGGCAGAGGAGGTTGCTGGGAGAGGAACCAGACCCTGCACTTCCTATGACCTGCTTGCTCGGGGCTTGCACTGTCTGCCACCCCTCACTCACTGACTGATTCTCTTGTCCCAGGTTCAGCTTTTCCTAGTGTTTCTTTTCTGAAACCATTTATCAAGTCAACAAATATCTTTGTGCTGTTCTTAACAGTTAATACCCACGTTTTGTTAAAATTCTTTAAGTACGTATGTTTTCTTGTTTTAAGGAGAATGTTAGACTTATTTTTATTATTCTTATAGTCAGGGAAGGTATATTAGATAGGACAGTCATGGCAATAAGTGAACAAATAAATGAATCAGACCAGGCGCGGTGGCTCACGCCTGTAATCCCAACACTTTGGGAGGCCAAGGCAAGCTGATCACCTGAGGTCAGGAGTTCAAGACCAGCCTGGCCAACATGGGGAAACCCTGTCTCTACTACATATACAAAAATTAGCAGGGTGTGGTGGCACACGCCTGTAGTCCCAGCCACTCGGGAGGCTGAGGCAGGAGAATCACTTCAGCCCAGGAGCTGGAGATTGCAGTGAGCTGAGATTGCACCACAGCCCTCCAGCCTGGGTGACAAGAACAAAACTCTGTCTCAAAAAAAAAAAAAAAAAAGAATCAATATAAGCTTTATTTTTCTTAGTCATTATTCCTGTTCCTGGCCTGACTCAGAGGCCTGGGGCAGTAGGAGAGCAGGAAGGCAAGCAGCCTTTCTTGGACATGGCATGAATGCATAGGTAATAATACTTATAATAATAAGTAATTGGTACTGTTCTTAGCATTTTACATATATTAACTCACTTATCTTGGCAACAACCCCACGCTGAAGATTCTATTAATGTATCCACTTTATGGATGATGAGACAGGCTGAAGGGTAAAGGAGTTTGCTCAATATACACAACTACAGTGCCTGGCAACTAGAAGCACCCCACTGGGCGATCATCCTGGCATTGATGGCCTCTCACAAGACAATCCAAAGAGGAGAACATCAGCCTACATTTAGCAGTCTGTCTTTGCAGGCTAGTCTTCTCCTCTTTGGGATTCTACCTCTTGCTCTCATGACAGCCTTTTCCAGTAGCCCAGTAGCCAGGCATCCCCTCACTTACCATGTCCACCCTGTCTCTGCCTCTTGAAACCTGACCCATCCTTCAGGGCCTTGCTCTGGTGTCACCTTTACCATGAAGCCATCCCTGATCCCCCACCAAGCTGGAAAGACTCTCTCCCGCCTCTTTGTTCCCCATGCAGTTTGTTGGAATCTGGGTGGTGGCTAGCGCCACAGTCTGTCATATTATCACTTTTTGTTCTGTGTATGTGTGTGTGTGTGTGTGTGTGTGTGTGTGTGTGTGCACGCACATGTGCCTGCACGCACCTGGCTTCTGTGCTAAGCCATATGCTTCCTGAGGGCAAGGCTTTGTCTCTGGGAATCTCTTGCAAGGAACAGGCCCACAATGAATGTTGCTGAAACCAGGAGAATGGATTGAGTCTTGCTGGGAATCACCAGGCCAAGTAAATACACTGCTAAAAAATAAGTATGCTGCTCCCCAATCCCAAGTCCTTGGCTTTTCTGGGGATTTGAGTCTAGAGCAAGGATTCAGCCTTTGACAAATGACTAGGACTCTGTCTGCCAGGTAGGGCCGCTTGGCCAGTGCTGGTGTCACATCTCCCAGGACCTTGTGGTCCTCTCCACTCCAGAGCCCCTCCCCCCTTATCTCTCAACTCTGGCTGCCCCCTCCACTGAAGATCTCAGGAGCCCCACACCTTAGCAAAGCTGAGAATCCAGTCACCATACGGGAATGTGGTGTATGGGGAAGCTGGAGCCCCCCACCCCCTTCAGGCTTCATGTTCTGCCCTGATTATGCCTCCAATATGACTCCCAGGGAAGGCAGGGCTGGGGGGGGCATGTGGAGACTAAGGAGCACGGGGAAGAGAGGGAGCAGAGAGGAAGGCAAAGGCAGCAGAAAGAAAAGTGTGCGTGGTGGGAGGCGGCGGGGCTCGACCTCGGGCCTCTCTGGACGCCCGGCAGCGCCAGGCAGGGCCCGGGTCTGGTCGGTGGAGGACAACTTCTGCCAGCAGCCCGCCGCGAGTCAGCCCGCCTCCCGCGCGCTGCGGTGCCCAGCCCCGCGCCAGCCCTCCCCGGGGAGCTGGAGCCCGGCCGCGCTGCTCCCCCCGGGGCTGCACCGGCGCCCACACCCCCCACGCCCACCGACCGGCCTCCTCACCTTCGGGACCTGGGAGCCACCGGCCGGCGGGGCCCGGGGTCGGGGCCGGGCTGGGTGGGGGCGGCGCTCTTTTCCCCCGCGCTAGCTGCGCCCGGGGTTCCGCAGCGCCCGCCCTGGCTGCGGCGCCATCAGCTGCTGGGAGGCTGCGGGGCAGTCGGGCAGGGGCTCCGGGGGTTCGGGGGCGCCGAAGGGGGCCGGGGCGGGCTCGAGGCGTAAACACCCAGCAACGTGACCGGAACTGGCGAACGAGCTGGAGGGGTGCGGGGGGCGGGAGAGATGAAGGGGGAGGGGAGGGACCAGGGGCGGGCGGGGCGGGGCCGTGGGCGGGGCGGGGGGGAGGCCGGCGGCGCGCGGCCGGGGGAGGGGGAACCCCGGGAGCCCCGAGAGCCCCGGGACCCGGGCCAGAGGCCCCCGGCGGGCCGCTAGGCTCGCGGAGCTGGCTTTGGCTGCGCGCTGGAAGGGCGGCGACCTCGGGAGCCCGCTGGTGCCCGGGCGAGCAGGGGCGCGGCGGGGGATCAGCACCGCGGACAGCGCCCGGGCCGTCAGGCCGCGATCCGCTCCGCCCCTCCCGCCCTGGCGTAGGAAGGAGAGGCCGTGCCCGCGCCCGCGCAGGGAAGACTTGCGGCGAAGCGCGATCTGACCCGTGGGCTGGGAATCCGTCCCGTGTCCAGGCGGCGGCAAGGCCGCCCCAGACCTCTCACTAGCTGCGTGGCCTTGGGTGAGTCACATCACCTCTCTGGGCCCCAGTTGATAAGACGCCCTATTTCACCCTCTATGAGAGTCCCAGGATCAAAGGGAAGATCCTTTATGAACTCCAAAGTTCGGCCGGGCGCGGTGGCGCACGCCTGTAATCCCAGCACTGTGGGAGGCCGAGGCGGGTGAATCACCTGAAGTCAGGAGTTCAAGACCAGCCTGGGCAAAATGGTGAATCCCAGTCTTTACTAAAACTACAAAAATTAGCCGGGCGTGATGGTGGGTGCCTGAAATCCCAGCTACTGAGGAGGCTGAGGCAGGAGAATCACTTGAATCGGGGAGGCGGAGGTTGCAGTGAGCTCAGATCCACTGCACTCCAGCCTGGGCAACAAGAGCAAGACTGTGTTACAAACAAAAAAACTCCAAAGTTCAGAACGAGTGCAAGGCATTGCTGTTGATCCTTTTTCACCGCACACGGGAGGCTTCAGGAGTCCCACTGTGTCTGGCTAGCCTAACATCTTCCTCTTCCCTGGGTCTTGGTCTCATCTGTAAATGAGGATACTGATGGCATGTAGCTCATAAGATCTTTGGACTGTGTGAGGATTAAATGAATTCCTACATGTAAAGTGCTCAGAACAGCACTGCTGAGTGCTCGTTAGGCCTCTGTGCTCATGACAAGGGATGAGGTGGGATTGTGAGAGTGGCAGCTGGCTTAGAGACTCCTCTGGGTAACTCATTCCTGTCCCTGCCTGGAGGACTGGGGCGGATTCAGGCTAACAGGCTGCTGCCTGGCTTTTCCCACTCTATTGCTAACCCAATGATCCTTGCCCTTCCTCCCAGGCCAGATTTCCAGAGAAGCCCTCTACCTTCAGAACAGGGAGACCTGGCACCTGCCACAAAGGCCCTGGGAGACTTCAATGGCACCCTGCCTTTCTATGGGTCCTTTTCTTCCCCAATTTCCAAAGCTTAACTGGACTCAGGTGCCAACAAATAAAAAGCTGTAGCTTGCCGGACACGGTGGCTCACACCTGTAATCCCAGCACTTTGGGAGGCCTAGGCAAGTGAATCACGAGGTCAGGGGTTCAAGACCAGCCTGGCCAAGATGGTGAAACGCTGTTTCTACTAAGAACACAAACATTAGCCAGGCGCGGTGGCAGGCGCCTGTAATCCCAGCTACTTGGGAGGCTGAGGCAGGAGAATCACTTGGACCCGGGTGGCAGAGATTGCAGTGAGCCAAGATCATGGCACTGCACTCCAGCCTGTGGGATAGAGTGGGACTCCATCTCAAAAAAGAAAAGAAAAGACAAGACAAGAAAAGAAAAAGAGTTGCAGGAATGACCTGACAGACCATGGTCTTTGAATTTTGCTCGAAGGCCTCTCAAATCCCACCCAGCAGGAACTCTAGCTTCTAGCTGCACTGTGAGTGGCCCCTCTTCACCCTGTGAGGAAATTCTGGGGAGAGGAGCAGAAAGGCCAGCCTCATCACGCTTCCTGTCCCTTGTTGTCCATCCTAGAGGGGAGCATTCCTGGACTGTGCTCCCTGGACTTGCTTATCAGTATCTCCAGCAGCAGTGTGAGTTCTGACGAACCATCCATATTCCCTCAATTTCGGTAAGAATGATGAAAGGCATGTTTGTTGATGTTGTTTTTAGACAGAGTCTCACTCTCGCCCAGGCTGGAGTGTAGTGATGCCATCTCGGCTCACTGCAACCTCCGCTTCCCAGGTTCAAGCAATTCTGCCTCAGCTTCCCAAATAGCTGGGATTACAGGCACGTACCACCACACCCGGCTAGTTTTTTTATTTTTAGTTGAGATGGGGTTTCACCATGTTGGTCAGGCTGGTCTCAAACTCCTGACCTTGTGACGCACCTGCCTTGGGCTCCCAAAGTGCTGGGATTACAGGTGTGAGCCACCATGCCTGGCCTGTTTTGTATCTCCAAATGCACGTAGTATGAAGGAGGCTGACAACCTGGCCTCTGGCCCCAGCTGTGTTACTTACTACTTGGGTAATCCTGGGCAAATCTCAGCGTCTCAGAGATCCAGTTTTCTCTCAGTAAAATGGGAAGAGTAACAGCTATTCTGCCAACAGAATCCTTGTGAGGCTGTCTTAAGGTACAAGTGAAGGGGCTGGTAAAGTGCACATGGATAGAATTGTTATGACCAAGTCTCAAATGTTTTTCTCTTTGATCTGTGTTAGGATGAATCTTGGAATTCTGGCTTTTCTTTTTTTTCCTTCTTCTTTTTTTTTTTTCTTTTTTGAGATAGAGTCTTGCTCTGTTGCCAGGCTGGAGTGCAGTGGTGCGATCTCAGCTCACTGCAAGCTCCACCTCCCGGGTTCAAGTGATTCTTCTGCCTCAGCCTCCCAAGCAGCTGGGACTATAGGCTCATGCCACCACGCCTGGATAATTTTTGTATGTTTAGTAGAGATGGGGTGTCACAATATTGGCCAGGTTGATCTCGAAATCCTGACCTTGTGATCCACCCGCCTCGGCCTCCCAAAGTGCTGGGATTACAGACGTGAGCCACCATGCCCAAACTT
>NW_022437076.1:3183667-3195750 GCF_009761245.1 Sapajus apella
TCTTGTTCTGTTGCCCAGGCTGGAGTGCAGTGGCATGATCTCGGCTCACTGCAACCTCCACCTCCTGGGTTCAAGCAATTCTCCTGCCTCAGCCTCCCAAGTAGCTGGGATTATAGTCAGGCACCACCATGCCAGGCTAATTTTTGTATTTTTAGTAGAGACAGGGTTTCACCATGTTGGCCAGGCTGGTCTCAAACTCCTGACCTCAGGTGATCCACCTGCCTCGGCCTCCCAAAGTGCTGGGATTACAGGTGTGAGCCACTGCACCCGGCCTCACATTTCTAATTATATACTTAGTATGAATTCCACAGAGGTAAATATTACTGAGTCAAAAGACATGCACACTCCTCAGCTTTTGAGCATCCTGTCAGATTTCCATGTACACTGGTTGGACCAATTTGTACACCCAGCAGCAATAATAGGGAGCACAAACTTCCCTTCTCTCTTTTTATTCTGTGTGAAATAAAAACAACAACAGGCTGGGCGCCATGGTTCATGCCTATAATCCCAGGTCTTTGGGAGGCTGAGGTGGGCGGATCACCTGAGGTTGGGAGTTCGAGACTAGCCTGACCAACATGAAGAAACCCTGTCTCTACTAAAAAAAAAAAAATACAAAATTAATTGAGTGTGGTGGCACTTGCCTGTAATTCCAGCTACTCGGGAGGCTGAGGTAGGAGAATCGCTTGAACCTGGGAGGCGGAGGTTGCAGTGAGCCAAGATCGTCCCACTGCACTCCAGACTGGGCAACAAGAGTGAAACTCTGTCTCAAAACAATAACAACAACAACAATAACAATAACAATAAACTTTTCCAAATTTGACAAGTTGAAAAAATGGTGTCACATTAAAATTTTCAACATACTTGAGGTTTAGTAGGATTAATTTTTTTTTTTCCTTTTGGGGAGAGAGAGTTCCTTCTATGTTGCCCAGGCTTGAACTCCTGGGCTCGAGCTGTCCTCCTGCCATGGCCTCCCAAAGTGCTGAGATTACAGGTGAGAGCCACTGCGCCCAGCAAGATTAAATTTTTTAAATTTCTGTGTATTAGCTATTCATATTTCTATCGTGAATTGTTTGTTCATGTCCTTTACCCGTTTCTCTATTGTAGTCTTCATCATTTCTTAGTCTTTTTTTTTTCTTGGAGACGGAGTCTCCCTCTTTGGCCCACGCTGGAGTGAAATGGCACAATCTCTCAGCTCGAGTGAGATTGTCCCCGACACCCTGGGTTCCAGTGATTCTTGTGCCTCAGCCTCCCGAGTAGCTGGGATTATAGGTGCCCACCACCACGCCAGGCTCATTTTTGTATTTTTAGTAGACATGGGGTTTCACTGTGTTGAACAGGCTGGTCTCCAACTCCTGACCTCAGGCGATCCATCTTCCTTGGCTTCCCAAAGTGCTAGGATTACAGGCGTGAGCCACCATGCCCGACCCATTTCTTATTCTTTATTATAACACTTTTGGCCAGGTACGGTCATTTATACCTGTAACCCCCGCACTTTGGGAGGCTGAGACAGGAGGGTGGCTTGAACCCAGGAGTTGAAGCCTGCAGTGAGTTATGGTCACACCACTGCTCTCCATCCTGGGAGACCCTATCTCAAAAAATATCTATATACAAAAACTTTAAGAAAACTTTCAATACTTTTATTTCTTAGTGGTAGTAAAATACACATAAAATTTATCTTAACTTTTTTTAGTGTACAGTTTACTAACAGTAAATAAATTCATATTGTTGTGCAGCCATCAGCATTAGCCTGTCTCCAGAGCTCTTCATCTTGCAAAACGGAAACTCTGTACACATTAAGCAATTCCTCTTCATTCTCTCTCCCTCTTCCCAGCCCCTAGCAACCACTCCCTTACTTTCTGTCTCTATGAATTTGACTATGTGACTATTGCATGGTTTTTTTTTGTTGTTTTTTTGGTGAGACAGAGTCTTGCTCTGCCACCCAGGCTGGAGTGCAGTGGCGCGATCTCGGCTCACCATAGCCTCCACCTCCCAGGTTCAAGCAATTCTCCTGCCTTGGCCTCCTGAGTAGCTGGGACTACAGACACACACCACCATGCCCAGCTAATTTTTGTATTTTTAGTAAAGACAGGGTTTCACCATGTTGGTCAGGCTGGTTTCAATCTCCTGACCTCGTGATCCGCCTGCCTCAGCCTCCCAAAGTGCTGGGATTACAGGCGTGAGCCACCACACATGGTGACATTTGCCTCTTAATTTTGCGTATTGTGTTTCTGTGATGTGCAGATATTAAATATTTTTATTTTAGTCAAATCCATTAATCTTTTCCTTTATGGCTTCTGCCACTGACGTCATGCTAAAAAAATTCTATCCTTCTTTAATATACTGACAGTACTTATCTACGTATTTTTCTAGCGCTTTACGTTTGTACACTGACATTTATACTTCTTTTTTTCCTTTTTCCCTGTTTGCAAGCTAACAAGTTATACATTTACATTTATGATGCATCTGAATTCTATTTTGTGATGTGAAATAGAGACCTTGCTTCCCGCCCTGCCCCTAGCAAATGGTTAACTATTTGTCCCATCACCCTTTCCTCACAAATTTGAAATACATGTGTTTTACAATGCACACGCACACGTATACGCGCACACATGTACACACACCGACACCCACATGTGCACACACACACCCACCCCCTTGGGGATGTTTCCAGAAATTCTCTTCTGTTTCCTTGGTCTCCATGTTAATTCTGCTTCGGAAGCTTAAAGAAAGGATGCTCGGGCTGGGCATGGTGGCTCACACCTGTAATCCCAGCTCTTTGGGAGACAAGCAGATCACCTGAGGTCAGGAGTTCGAGACCAGCCTGACCTATACGGTGAAGCCCTGTCTCTACTAAAAATACAAAAATCAACGTGGTGAGTGCCTATAGTCCCAGATACTTGGGAAGCTGAAGCAGGAGAATAGCTTGAACCTGAGAGGCAGAGGCTGCAGTGAGCCGAGATTGTGCCACTGCACTCCTGCCTGGGCAACAGAGCGAGACTCTTTCTCAAAAGAAAAAAAAAAAAAAAAGGAAAAAAAAAGGATGCTCAAAGGATTACAGAGGCTCACGCCTGTCATCCCAGCACTTTGGGAGTCCAAGGCGGGTGAATCACCTGAGGTCAGGAGTTTGAGACTAGCCTGGCCAACATGGTGAAACCCCGTCTCTATTAAAAATACAAAAAATTAGTCGAGTGTGGTGGCACACGCCTGTAATCCCGGCTACTCAGGAGGCTGAGGCAGGAGAATTGCTTGAACCCGGGAGGTGGAGGTTGCAGTGAGCCGAGATCATCGTGCCAGTGGGCCACAGAGGAAGATTTTGTCTTAAAAAAAAAAAAAGAAAAGAAAAAGGAAGAAGAAGACAGGAGAGAGGATGCTCATAGTGGGTGGCTAGCCTCATGCTAGACACTTACTTAGGGGCCAAGGGCGAGCTGCCCGCCTGTTCCTGGTCTGTGTCTCTTTCCCCTTCCCCTGCAGGAGGCCTCTGTTCTGTTACATTCTTTGTGCCACTGGCTCGCTGTTACTTTGGCTGAGACATAGTGGAAAGCCCAGGTGGGGATTCTTGGGATTTATGTCATCTTCACTTTTGTTGAACATCTGTGGATGGAATGACAAATGTCAGTAGGAGTTTGGAGGTGGGGGGAAGTTTTTCCAATGATCCTGGGCATGGGCCCACTGTCCTCACGAGGAAGGTAACCTCCCAGGAGCTCCATCCCTGGGAGCTCAGTTTCCTCCTCTTTCTGCGTAAGTTTTCTTTCCGCAAAGGATGTGGGTCGTCCAGATATGGGGGGGGGGGCGGGTAAATTGGGAGGCCACCGTGCAAGGTGTGGACAGTTTCTATATAAGTGAGTTTTAAAACTAAATATGAGTTTTAGAAGTAAAACTCAGCTCGGCTGGGCAGCTTTGCTAGGCCAATGTCATATTGTTTTAATTACGGTCACTTTAAATATTCTACAGACTTAAAAAGTTTTTTTTTTTTTTTTTTTTTTTTTTTCCTAGAGATGGAGTCTGTTTATACTGCCCAGGCTGGTCTCAAACTCCTGGGCTCAAGTAATATTCCTTCCTGGGCCTCCCAAAATACTGGCATTACAGGTGTGAGCCACTGTGCACAGCCAAATTAGTCGCTTTAAAATACTTTAATAGGCCGGGCACGGTGACTCGCCCCTGTAATCCCAGCATTTTGGGAGGCCGAGGCAGGTGCATCACCTGAGGTCAGGAGTTCAAGATCAGCCTGGCCAACGTGGCAAAACTCCGTCTCTACTAAAAATACAAAAATTAGCCAGACGTGGTGGTGGGCACCTGTAAACCCAGCTACCCTGGAGGCTGAGGCACGAAAATTGCTTGAACCTGGGAGGTGGAGGTTGCAGTGAGCCGGGATTGCACCACTGCACTCCAGCCTGGGTCTCTCTCTTTTCATATGTATCTATCTGTATATCTATATATAAATGATTTGTAGGGCGCATCAAACCACCAAATTTGAGGCATCTAGAATAGTTTAATGTTCTAGGCATCACTTTGTGGGTAGACGGGTTTTATAAGGGAGTAAGGCACAGAACGAGGAAATGGGCCGCCTGTTCTCTTAGCGCGTCTGTAGGACTTGGGGAGCCCGACTCCTCGCGCAGTGGTCCCCAGAAGCCTGGCTCCTCGGCGCGGCGCGGAGAGGCCCGGACGGGGAGAGGCCGCGGTTCCTCTCGCGCTTCGGGGCCAGAGCGGACTCGGCTCCAGCAGCCTCCAGGGGCGGGGTCTGAGCGCCCCGCCCGCCCCGCGCCTCGCCGCACGGTCCAAAGCCCTCCTCGGCCCACGCCGGCCCGCGCCCGCCGCGCGCCTCCCCGCACCCGCCCCGGCCCGCGCCGCCCCGCACCCGCCCCGGCCCGCGCCCGCGAGCGCGCCCCGGGCACCGGCCTGCAGCATCCGAGCCACCTCCACCCTGCGGCCCGCGGAGGGCAGGGAGCGTCCGGGCGAGGCATGGCGGGCCACCGGGCGCCGGGGGAGAAGCGCTGGCAGCTGGTGCGCTGGTGAGTGGGCGCCGGGCGGCTGCGGGGCCTGATGCGGGCGCGGACCCCAAGGCGCGGAGGGCGCGGGAAGCTGCGGGGCGTGGGCCCAAAGTTTCTTCCCGAGCGGGGGCTGCGAGACGCGGGCCGCCTGGTCCCCACCACCCGCGTCCCCGCGCGGGGTCTCCGCGGCTCTCCAGCGAGGTCGGCGACTGGGTACCCTGCGCCAGGCGCGGGGCTTCGGAGGGACCCCGTCCCCCTCCCGCAGGCGCGCCCTTCCCCCTCGCCCCACTTTGGCTTTTCCGTTTGCGCGGTGACGCCCCTGGCCTCCCCGTTCCTTCTGAAGGACTCTGGACTTGGGCCCCGAAAGGACACAACCCACAGCCCCAGCCCCCGCGTGGAAAGGGACGCGTTAGCCCCGAAACACATGAGCCCCGGGGGGTGGGCACTTTGGGAAGGGGACGGGGGCCTAGGAGACCAGGGCAGGGAGAGGTCCCTGTGTGGCTGGGCAGCCGCCCTTTCCCCCTCCGCAGTCCGGGCCGGCTGGGAAGTCAGAGCCTGCGGTGTCAGGTTACCGGATTGCAGGCGCAGAGGGTTTCAGACGCAGCGCAGTCAAGTCACCTGAGCTGGGCCCCCGAACCCACGTCGCAGGGGTCCAGGTGTCCGAACGTTCAGGACGGGCTCAGCGAGGGGCCTGACCTCTGCGTGGCGGCACTTGGAGCGCAGAGCAGCCTGCTCAGCCCACCTGGACTTCAGAGGACTCCAAGATTCAAAGGAGAGAATGTCCGCCTGAGACTCGTCCCCATCCCAAATCATCCCACCCAAAGCAAGGTCAGAGAGCAACTTTGAAGTAGAATTCCTGGGTACATCCCGCCAGGTACATTCTGTAGCCGAATACAACGAACAATAATGTCATCAATAGCAACCTGGGCTTCCAGTACCTCCTGCGGCTCTGGAGTAGACAGCATTCAGCCACACACTGAGAGGAAGGTATTATCACCTCCAGTTTCCAGATGAGGAAGCCGAGGGTCAGAGAGGGAAAAGGATTCATCAAGGTCACCTAACAAGCACATAGCAGAGGCAGGGTTTGAACCAGGTCTTGCTCACGGGCTTCACTGCTCCTCTGTTTTGCCTATTTCCTGGATGGTTCCACACGGCCACACATCCAAGTTCACATTGTCAGAATATCCCAGAGTGTCAGAGCAAGAGGGGCCAAGGGGTTTCCAATTATATTAGTTAGCAGTAGAATCACTCTCCAGGTGAAGCTCCAATATATAAACCAGATAAAAGTAGAATTAATCTTTTTTTTTTTTTTTTTCACTCTGTCACCCAGGCTGGAGTGCAGAGGTGTAGTCTCCGCTCACTGCAATCTCCACCTCCCAGGCTCAAGTGATCCTCCCACTTCAGCCTCCCACCTGTATCTGGCACTACAGACATGGGCCATTATGACCAGCTGAATTTTGTATTTTTTTTGTAGAGGTGGGATTTCACCATATTGCCCTGGCTAGTTTCAAACTCCTGGGCTCAAGCAATCCACCCACTTCAGCCTCCCGAAGTACTAGGATTACAGGCGTGAGCCACTGTGCCCCTGGCAGAACGAATCTACTTTCGAATACCTTGGGGGAGGTGGGCAGTTAGTGTCCGTTTCCTGAAAATGACATAGCATTCCATCCCCCTCACCACAGCGACTGGCTCAAGGATGGGTGTGTGACCTAGGTCAGGCCAATGACACAACTTCATGGGAACTGGGCTGGAGCCACTGAGAAAGGGAAGCTGTGTTTCCATAGAGTGTTGATCTGGGTCACTGAAGACCACCTTGCCTTCACAAGGACTAAAACTGGAACAGAGGGAGACAGAGGTATAAAGAGAGGAGGACCACCCAGGACCCCAGGCCTTCCAGATCAGTTCCCACATTCACAGAAGAAAAAAAAGGAAGAGATTAAAGGAGAAGAGCCTGGATACCTGTTTTGACTCATCCTCCCAACTCTTGGGCTGGACCTGATGATGCATGAATCATTTTTACTGCCCTATTTGGGTTTGAGGTCACACCTCACCCCCAGATAAAAGCCCATCTTCCTTTTTTTTTTTTGTTGAGAGGGAGTCTTGCTGTCACCCAGGCTGGAGTGCAGTGACGCGACCTCAGCTCACTGCAACCTCGGCCTCCCAGGTTCAAGCGATTCTCCTGCCTCAGCCTCCTGAGCAGCTGGGACTACAGGCTTGTGCCACCACACCTAGCTAACTTTTGTATTTTTAGTAGAGATGGGGTTTCACCATGTTGTCCAGGCTGGTCTTGAACTAGTGAGCTGGTGATCCACCTGTCTTGGACTTCCAAAGTGCTGGGATTACAGGAGTGAGCCACTGCGCCTGGCCAACTTTCACTTCTTTTTTTTTTTTTTTTTTTTTTTTTTTGCTTATGGTAAACTTTAGTTTTTCCTAATGCTTTTTCCCTGGTAGGGCCCCAGTCAAGTTAGCACATTATATTTAGTTATTATGCTTCCTTGAGCTCCCCTAGCTGTGAAAGTTTCTCAGACTTTCCTTGTTTTTGATGACCTTGATAGTTTTTGAGGAGTTCTGCTCATACTTTGTAGATTGCCACTCACTTGGCTGGGATTTGTCTGGTGTTTTTCTCCTGATTAAACTGGGGTTATGAGTTTTGGGGAGGAGGATAACAGGGATGGGTGCCATTTTATTTTTTCTTTCTTTTTTTTTTTTCTTGGAGACAGAATCTCGCTCTGTCACCCAGGCTGGAGTACAGTGGCACGATCTTGGCTCACTGCAACCTCCACCTCCCAGGTTTAAGTAATTCTCCTGCCTCAGCCTCCCAAGTAGCTGGGACTACAGGCACGTGCCACTATGCACAGCTAATTTTTTTTTTTTTTTGAGACGGAGTTTTGCTCTTGTTACCCAGGCTGGAGTGCAATGGCGCAATCTTGGCTCACCACAACCTCCGCCTCCTGGGTTCAGGCAATTCTCCTGCCTCAGCCCCCTGAGTAGCTGGGATTACAGGCACGTGCCACCATGCCCAGCTAATTTTTTGTATTTTTAGTAGAGACGGGGTTTCACCATATTGACCAGGATGGTCTCGATCTCTTGACCTTGTGATTCATCCGCCTCGGCCTCCCAAAGTGCTGGGATTACAGGCTTGAGCCACCGTGCCCGGCCTGCACAGCTAATTTTTTTGTATTTTCAGTAGAGACAGGGTTTCACCATGTTAGCCAGTATGATCTTGATCTCCTGACCTTGTGATCTGCCCACCTTGGCCTCCCAAAGTGCTGGGATTACAGGCGTGAGCCACCACACCCACCCCTTTCTTTCTTTTTTTGAGACAGCATTTGCTCTATTGCCCAGGCTGGAGTGCAGCAGAGGCACCATCTCTGCTCATTATAACCTCCGCCTCCCAGTTTCAAGTGATTTTCCTGCCTCAGACTCCCGGCAAGAAGTAGCTGGGAATACAGGCATGTGCCACCATGCCTGGCTAATTTTTGTATTTTTAGTAGGGATGGGGTTTAGCCATGTTGGCCAGGCTGGTCTTGAACTCCTGACCTCAAATGATCCACCCATCTGGGCCTCCCAAAGAGCTGGGATTACAGGGGTGAGCCACTGAGCCTGGCCAGTGTGCCATTTTCTTTTTCTTTCTTTCTTTTTTTATTTTTTTTGAGGCAGAGTTTCGCTCTTGTTGCCCAGGCTGGAGTGCAATGGAGTGATCTTGGCTCACTGCAACCTCCGCCTCCTGGGTTCAAGTGATTCTCCTGCCTCAGCCTCCAGAGTAGCTGGGATTACAACAGGCATGTGCCACCATGCCTGGCTAATTTTGTATTTTTAGTAGAGATGGGGCTTCTCCATCTTGGCCAGGTTGGTCTCAAACTCCCGACCTCAGCTGATCCGCCCACCTTGGCCTCTCAAAGTGCTGGGATTAAAGGTGTGAGCCACTGCGCCCGGCTGGGGGTGTGTGCCATTTTCATCACATCATCAAGGGTATATACAGTCGTCCCTCTGTATCATGGGGGATTGGTTTCATCACCAATTCTGAGATACCAGAATTCGAGAATGTTCAAGTCCCTTGTGTAAAATGGTGAAATACAGGTCGCAGAATATATTTGAGAACAGAACTACAATAAAAGAAATGAAATGGTGCCGGGCATGGTCGTGGGCACCAGCAGGGTATGAAGGTTCTGGGTTCTCCACGTCCCCGTCAACACTTGTTGTGATCTCTGTCTTTGCTTACAGCTGTCCTCGTGAGTGTGAAATGGTGTCTCATCCTGCTTTTCATTTGCAGTTCCCTGATGGCTGATAACGCTGAGCATCTTTTCATGTAGTTACTGTCCATTTATATATCTCTTTTGGAGAAAGGCCTATTCAGATCCTTTGCCCATATTTATTTATTTATTTATTTATCTTTTTATATAAAGACGAGGTTTCACCATGTTGGTCAGGCTGGTCTTGAACTCCTGACCTCAGTTGATCTGCCCGCCTTGGCCTCCAAAGTGCTTGGATTACAGGTGTAAGCCACCATGCCCGGCCTTATTTATTTTTTTTTTTGAGACAGAATCTCATTCTGTCACCAGGCACCAGGCTGGAGTGCAGTGGCAAGATCTTGGCTCACTGCAACTGCTGCCTCCTGGGTTCAAGCGATTCTCCTGCCTCAGCCTCCTGAGTAGCTGGGACTACAGGTTTGCGCCACCATGCCCAACTAATTTTTGTATTTTTTAGTAGAGAC
Organism: Sapajus apella; assembly: GCF_009761245.1. Lineage (NCBI taxonomy): Eukaryota > Metazoa > Chordata > Mammalia > Primates > Cebidae > Sapajus > Sapajus apella. The sequence continues at coordinate 3,193,370 of NW_022437076.1, forward strand.
GAGGTTTCACCATGTTGGCCAGGATGGTGCCCATATTTTAATTGCGTTAGTTGTCTTTGTATTATTGAGTTGTAAAAGGTTCTTTTCTTTCGTTCTTTCTTTCTTTTCTTTCTTTTTTTTTTTTTTTTTTATAATGTACCAGGGTCTCACTTTTTTCCCCTTTCTGGAGTGCAGTGGCACAATCTTGGCTCACTGCAACCTCCACCTCCCAGGTTCAAGAGATTCTCCTGCCTCAGCCTCCGGAGTAGCTGGTATTACAGGCATGCATCACCACATCTGGCTGATTTTTGTGTTTTTAGTAGATATGGGGTTTCACCATGTTGGCCAGGCTAGTCTAGAACTCCTGACCTCAGGTGATCTACCCACCGTGGCCTCCAAAGTGCTGGGATTACAGACGTGAGCCTCCACACGCAGCCTGGGTTAGGATTTCAACATAGGAATTTTGTGGGGACACAAAAATTCAGGCCATAGCACTGGGTCTATTCACTTCAAATGGTCCTCCTGCCTCAGCCTCCCTGGTAGCTGGGACTATCAGTGCAAGCCACTATACCTGCCCAATTATTTATTTTTTGTAGAGATAGGGTTTTGCCATGTTGCTCACGCTGGTCTTGAACTCCTGGTGTCAAGCAGTTCTCTCACCTCAGCCTCTCAAAGCACTGTGACTACAGGTGTGAGCACCACACCCAGTCTTCTTTGGAGGTTTGAACGGCTGATAGTGATGGAAAAGGTTGGCCCTCTGTAGCAGTTCATGTTCTTCAGTGCACGTTCAGCAGGATTTCAGATACGCGACAAGTCGATAGGAAAGACAGTTGGGGATGGGCAGTTTGTTTTTCCTTATATTCAGTGAGATCTAGTTCAGCAAGCATATTTTCTACATTGACACGCTGGACTCGTTAGTGGAGATCATCTGTGTCAGAGCATCTCCAGGGTGTAATAAATTGACTGCTGTTGCTGTTGTGATTTTTACAGCAGGCTGGCTTCGAAGACCAGAGGGCTGTGTGAGGGCGTCGCAGGGATTTTCAGACATGGATCAGACACAGTCTTTGCACTTCAGCGGGGAGACAGACAGGCACATAAATAACTCATGCACAGGCAAGCAGAGAGGAATGTTGTGATCAAGGTTAAGCAGGGCCGGGCACAGTGGCTCAGGCCTGTAATCCCAGCACTTTGGGGAGCCGAGGTGGGTCAATCACCTAAGGTCATGAGTTTGAGACCAACCTGGGCAACATAGTGAAACCCCACTCTACTAAAAATAGAAAAAAATTAGCAGAGCGTGGTGGCAGGTGCCTGTTGTACCAGCTACTCTGGAAGCTGAGGCAGGAAAATTGCTTGAACCCAGGAGGCGGAGGTTGCAGTGAGCTGAGATTGCACCCTGGCACTGCAGCCTGGGTGACAGAGCGAGACTGTTTCAAAAAAAAAAAGAACACCACCACCACCACCACTACCAAAAAACATTAAGCAAAGCGTCGTACAAACCCTGCGCGGACTTGGGAGGCCTGGGACAGATTGTAAGGGCAGTGTGGGCTGGGCATGGGCAGGTTTGGGGTAGAGATGGAGGCAGGGCAGTCCAGCTAGGGGCACAGCTGCAAGAAGGCTCTGAGGTGAGGAAAGAAAGGGTGTGTTTGGAGGATACATGGTCAGGAACACAGGGGTCTGTATGAGTGAGTGCGCAGGGCAGTGTATAATGCTGGAAAAGGCTGGAGGGGATCGCAGTGGGGAAGGCGTCCACGGCTGGGGTGAGCAGTTTGAAGGATACTTGATATGCCATGAGAAGCCCCTGGTCTCCTGGGCAGGGGAAGGGCTGTGTTGGGAAGGGAGCAGGGGTGGTGTGGAGGAGGGAGAGGCTGTGGGGGACAGGGGATTGCTTAGGAGGACAGTGGACGCCAGGATCTGAAGGCACAAGGAAGGCCTGGCCTCTGCCACTTCCTGCATGCGCCACCTTGGACACATTCACTTTCCTACCCTGAGCCTCTTCTTCCTCATCTCTAAAGTGGGGTTGGCCAGTTCCACAGGGTTTGCTATGAGGCTTAGAGGAGAGAGTGCAGGGGTTTGACAGGCGTGTGCTCGGAGGACGCCGGGGAGGACGGTGGGAGGGGAGGAGATGCTGAACACGGGCGAGGGCTTCCCGGACACGAGCTCATATCATTTTTGCAACAACCCTTCAACATGGGTATGATGATTACTCCTATCTTACAGACGAGGAATCGGGACTCACTGGAAAATCCCTGGCCGGGCGCAGTGGCTCACGCCTGTCATCCCAGCGCTTTGGGAGGCCAAGGCAGGTGGATCACCTGAGGTCAGGAGTTTGAGACCAGGCTGGCCAACATGGTGAAACCCCGTCTCTACTAAAAATAAAAAAAATTAGCCAGGTGTGGTGGTGG
>NW_022437076.1:3195850-3201426 GCF_009761245.1 Sapajus apella
ACTCCTGACCTCAGGTGATCCACCTGCGGTCAGGAGTTTGAGACCAGGCTGGCCAACATGGTGAAACCCCGTCTCTACTAAAAATAAAAAAAATTAGCCAGGTGTGGTGGTGGGTGCCTATAATTGCAGCTGCTCGGGAGGCTGAGGCAGGAGAATCACTTGAACCTGGAAGGCAGAGGTTGCATTGAGCCCAGATTGCATCATTGCACTGCAGCCTGGGTGACACAGCGAGACTCTGTCTCAAAAAATAAAATAAAAATATAACAGAGTCACGTGGTTCTCATTCAAAAGAGTCTAAAGCAGTGACTGCTCTCCAGGCTCTAAGGTCCCTCCTTGGAGGCGACCAGGTTTACCAGCATTTCTGTGTTACCACTTTCTACCACGGAGATGGCAAGAGCCTGTCACCCAGGGCTGAATCCCGAGGAACCCAAAGATGGAGAAAGACCGGGAAACTCATGATCAGAATAGGATGGGATTAATCAAGGTGCGATTCCTTGAGGAGCCCACTTTTGAGCCAGGTTTTATAGGAGGGGAGTCACTTTGGGGCCGGAAGCAGGTCACAGGGGAGGGACATGTCCCAAATGGAAGTCATAATCTTTCCTCTCAAAGCTGTCCTCATCCAGCACGGATGGCTCTGCAGCCAGCCACCTGCACAAACCAGGAGTGGGGCACTGATGTTGCTGCCTGTCTTCTTTTCACCTGTGTCTGGCCCAGCGCCAGGTCCTGCCATCACAAGTTCCTTAGCGCACTCTCAAGTCTCCCCATCTGACCTGAGCCGGGAGTGGTAGCTCATGCCTGTAATCACAGCTACTCAGAAAGCTGAGCCAGGAGGATCCCTTGAGCCAGGAGACCAGCCTGGGCAATGTATGGAGGCCCCGTTTCTAAAAAACAGACAGGGCGTGGTGGCTCATGCCTGTAATCCCAGCACTTAGGGAGGCCGAGGTAGGCAGATCACAAGGTAAGAAGTTCGAGACCAACCTGGTCAACGTGGTGAAATCCCGTTTCTAGTAAAAACACAAAAATTAGCCAGGCGTGGTGGTGGGTGCCTGTAATTGCTGCTGCTCAGGAGGCTGAGGCAGGAGAATTGCTTGAACTTGGGAGGCGGAGGTTGCAATGAACTGAGATTGTGCCGCTGCACTCCAGCCTGGGAGACACAGGGAGACCCTGTATCAAAAAAAAAAAAAAAAAAAAAAAAAGATTTGGAATCTCTCTCCCGATGAGAAGGCACGTTGTGAAAATGTCACTTTCCCATGCCTCATCCACCCTCTTTCCTCTCCCCCCGCCACCAGGAGATGACTTTTATTAGCTTTTGTGTCTCTAGAGTTTCTGTAGGTAAAGATAAGCGAGTATGAATTCCCGCTCTATTCCCGTCCCCCTTTTTCACATCAGTCACCCATGCTGCCCTGCCCTTTATTTTTCCCTCTGAACAGTGTGCCTTGGAGATCTTGGCATGACGGCACACAGGAACACCCTCAAACACAACATGTTTTACAGCCGCACCTGTTTTCACTGTATGGATGAACCATAATTTATTTCATTCCCTACTGAAGGGTGTGTGGGTCGCTCCCAGTCTTTTGCTATTAGAGACAATTGCACAGATAACACTGTCCACTTGCTGGAATCTCTAGATACATTCTCCAAAGAGAGGATTGCTGGGCTAAAAGGGAAATGCATTTGGAATTCAGACAGATGTTGTTAGCTTGTCCTCTGGAGGGGTTGAACCAAGTGACGTTCCCACTGTAATTATCAGAGTGCCGGTTTGTAATTATACATTTATTTATGTAATTATTGGATGGATTTCTCTCCCCACAGGAGGGCAGGGACGCTGTCAGTTTTGCTTATCATCATAGGCACTCAATAAATGTTGAATTAGGCTGAGTGTGATGGCACATGCCTGTAATCCGAGCATTTTGGGAGGCCAAGGTGGCTGGATCACCTGAGGTCGAGAGTTCGAGACCAGACTGGCCAACATGGTGAAAACCCGTCTCTACTAAAAATACAAAAATAAGCTGGGCTTGGTGGTGGGTGCCTGTAATCCTAGCTACTCAGGAGGCTGAGTCAGTAGAATCACTTCAACCCGGGAGGTGGCGGTTGCAGTCATCTGAGATGACACCACTGGACTCCAGCCTGGACTACATGATTGAAACTCTGCCTCAAAAAACAAAAAAAGTTGAATTAGTGAATAGATTCATGGTTCTTCCAGGAGAGGCTGGCCAGGATATGAGGGAGACCACCTTCCTTTTGTGTTCACGGTGCCCAGCCCAGCTTCCCGGACCCTTCCATAGGACATCTGGGACCCTGGGAGAGACTCTGGAGGTTCTGGAAGACGTAACCCTGATTGCTGACTCCCGGTCCCCACTCCAGAGCAGCCCTTCTCCTGCTGTGAAATCAAGAAGTCCATGGCTGGGCAAGGTGGCTCACTCCTGTAAGCCCAGAACTTTGGGAGGCCTAGGCAGGAGGATTGCTTGAGGTCAGGAGTTCAAGACCAGCCTGGGCCATATAACGAGATCCTGTCTCTACAAAAAATTTAAAAAGAAAATTAGCTGGGTGGAGTGGCTTGTGCCTGTAGTCCTAGGTACTCAAGATGCCGAGGTGAGAGGATTCTTGAGCCCACAAATTTGAGGCTGCAGTGAACTATAAATGCGCTACTGCCCTCTAGTCTGGATGACAGAGGGAAACTATGTCTCTAAAAAAAAAAAAGTAAAGAAAAAAAAAAAGGCCGGGCGCGGTGGCTCAAGCCTGTAATCCCAGCACTTTGGGAGACCAAGGCAGGTGGATCACGAGGTCAAGAGATCGAGACCATCCTGGTCAACATGGTGAAACCCCGTCTCTACTAAAAATACAAAAATTAGCTGGGCATGGTGGTGCGTGCCTGTAATCCCAGCTACTTACGACGCTGAGGCAGGAGAATTGCCTGAACCCAGGAGGCGGAGGTTGCAGTGAGCCGAGATCGCGCCATTGCACTCCAGCCTGGGTAACATGAGTGAAACTCCGTCTCAAAAAAAAAAAGAAAAAAAAAAAGAAAAAAAAAAAGAAAAAAAAAAGTTCAGTGTCTTAGCCCTGTAAGGGACTTAAAGGATGGACCCTTGTCTGATGCCTGAATTCCCTGTGTGCCCTCTGCTCACCTACTTCCAGTGATAGGGAACTTACCCCATCAGCTTCAGCTGCTTTCAGCTTCAGACAACTAACTTTTAGAAAGCTTTTCATGTATTGGGCGGGTGTGGTGGCTCACATCTGTAATCCCAGCACTTTGGGAGGCCGAGGCGAGCGGATCACTTGAGGTCGGGAGTTTGAGACCAGCTTGGCCAACATGGTGAAACCCCATCTCTACTAAAAATACAAAAGTTAGCTAGGCATGGTGGCAGCCGTCTGTAATCCCGGCTACTTGGGTGGCTGAGGCAAGAGAATCGCTTGAATCTGGGAGGTGGAGGTTGCAATGAGCTAAGATCACACCACTGCATCCAGCCTGGGTGACGGAGCAAGACTGTCTCGAAAAGCAAAACAAAACAAAACAAAAAACAAAGGAAAGAAAGCTTTTCCATTTATTGAGTTGAAATCTGATCCTTGTAGCTGACTCCTCTTCAGGGAATGTTAATTGCGGCCCTCTGGAAACAGGGCTTTCTGGCAGATGAGCAGGAGGGATATTTGGAAACAGGTACCAGACAGCAATTCTCTGGCAGGCAGGGCTGACTCTCCGGGGGAGCTCTGCAGAGGTTGCTCCCTGCCTCACTATCTCCTGTCCTGCCCACAGGTACGTGCAGGAAGGGCGGTTCCGAATGGAGGAGAGGACACTGACAGCCTTCCAGTGGCTCTACAGCCCACAGCAGCACTGCATCCTCAGCCGGGCCGATCTTCAGTCTCCCTCCAGGTAAAGGGACCTTCTGCCTTGACCCTCACCTGCTTCGGCCTTGGTCCAGGCCCCTCAGCTGGTACTTACGAAGCCAGGGCCCCATTGGTCCACAAATCCACAGTGGGGAACTTTGCCTTCAGGGATGGGGAGGCCTTCTAGGAAATAGTTTATCAGCCCAGATGCTTGTCCCACCTCGAGTGCACTGAGTAACTTGAGGCAACCCATTGCCCCTGCTTTCTCCTCTGTCAAATGGATACGGTTGTATTTTCCCTGCCTTCTCTTGGGAGATCATAAGTCTCCAGTGAAATATGCCTGCAGAGATTTACAAAGCCTGGAGATCCATCGGACTAGGTGGCTCATGCCTGTAATCCCAGCACTTTGGGAGGCCGAGGCAGGCAGATCACTTGAGGTCGGGACTGTGAGACCACCCTGGCTAACTTGGTGAAACCTCGTCTCTACTAAAAATACAAAAATTAGCTGAGTGTGGTGGCACACATCTGTAATCCCAGCTACTCGGGAGGCTGAGACAGGAGAATCTCTTGAACCCTGGAGAAGGAGGTTGCAGTGAGCCGCAATTGCGCCACTGCACTCCAGCCTGGACAACAGAGCAAGACTCTGTCTCAAACAACAACAACAACAAAAAACAAAGCCTGGAGGGCACTGCTTTCTCCCTCTCTGGAGGGACAGTGGCAGGTAAATTTGCTGGGCACCCCCTGATTTGATCTGGAGCCAGCCCATCCTTCCTTGACCAACTCCTTTCCCATGCCAGAGATTCCAGCTGGGATCCTGAGTCTGGGTGGAGGGCTGGGAGGTGAGGGCTTCTCCTGACCCAGATCCCTGCCCACTCTTCCCCCAGCACTGGACATGTGTGACCAGCATCAGCAGTCACAACAGAGGAGTGCTGGCAACCCTTCTGCAGCCACAGCCCTTCCCAAGGTCTGCCATACCCGACCCTGGGCCTTTTCTTCCACTTTCCCTATCAAAGCTGTTGTTGTTGTTGCTGTTTCGTTTTGAGATGGAGTCTCGCTCTGTTGCCCAGGCTGGAGGGCAGTGGCATAATCTCGGCTCACTGCAACCTTTGCCTCCCGGGTTCAAGTGATTCTCTTGCCTCAGCCTCCCGAGTAGCTGGGACTACAGGCACATGCTACCACATCCAGCTAATTTTTGTATTTGTAGTAGAGATGGGATTTCACCATGTTGGCCAGGCTGGTCTCGAACTCCTGACCTCAGGTGATCCGCCCACCTCAGCCTCCTAAAGGGCTGGGATTACAGGCATGAGCCACTGCGCCCGGCCACATAACTTCAGATTTCATACACAGGAAGGCTACATGCCATTTGGGAATTTGAAGAAGAGTCTGCTATAGACTCACCGAGATAAGTGGCTTAATTCATTAATTTTTTTTTTTTTTTTAAAGAGATAGGGTCTCACTGTTTTGCCCAGGTAGGCCTTGAACCTCTCTGCACAAGTGATTCTCCCGACTCAGCCACAATAGTTTTTAGTTATTTAATTTAATTTATTTTGAGATAGGCTCTCACTCTGTCACTCAGGCTGGACTGCAATGGCGTGATCATGGCTCTCTGCAGCCTCAAACTTTAGGGCTCAAGTGATCCTCTTGCTTCTGCCTTCTGAGTAGCTGGGACTGTAGGCATGCACCATCTTGCATGGCTAATTTATTTTATTGTAGTAGAGATGGGGTTTTACCATGTTAGCCAGGATAGTCTCAAT